>NW_004955421.1:23340931-23342001 GCF_000276665.1 Chinchilla lanigera | reverse complement strand
ATAATTTCCTACCACTTTGTCTGTAACTTGGTAAGCCTCCCCCATTATTATGTTATACTTCTTTTACTCTTTAAAATAAAAAAAAAAATTTAAAAAAAAAAAACAAGAACAAAAAAAAAAACAGCTCCCTTTTCCTAAGCCTGGCCTCTTTCCTACTGGGAGGCAGAGGTAAATAGATCCAGGTGCTGTTCCTTCACCTGATCCAAAGCTGCTGCAGGTGAGGTGTGCTTCTCCTATCTGGGCATTGGAACCTGCTTCTGTTCTCCAATACTTCAGCAGAGGTTCCAAAGCATTCTGCGGCCATGGTGGGTACCTGGGCTGGGCCCGGCCCCTCCCACTCTACAGAAGGATGGCTATAGTTCACATCTGGCTAGCACAGCTGGAAAAGAGAATAGCGATGAGCTGCTCAGTTCACCATCTAGTTCACCCTTAAGGCCCTAATCTAGAACCTAGAGCAGTGGTTAGGTACATAGGTCTACGTTCAAGTCCTAGTTCTGATATTAAATCTCTGACCTAGGACAAGTTATTCAGCTTTCATGCTTCAACTCACCCATCAATACAATGCAGGAAGCCCCGTATAAGTCAGTGAGCTAACCATTCTTTCTGGCTCCCTCTTTGAGTATATTACATGCTTTCCTGGAGCTGCTTGCACAACACCCCAGAGACAAGATATGACATTGGCTCAGTGACTTTGCTGGTGCTGGCTGGGTAGCTTGTTTACCGGTCATTGTCCAACATTTCCACCGGACATCTGTTGAGGTGTGTTCTCTTCTTCTGGTAGGAGTCCTCTATGCCACCCCTGAGGAAAGAGAGAGGGCCACAGTATCCCCACAGTTCTGCTAGATGAGCTGAGTATTCTGTGTACAGCACACACACAATGATTATTGATAGGCTGAATGAATGATCAAAGGGATCATCAGCCAATTGGGAATGAATTCATGTTACTAAGGGAAAACAACAGTGGGCTTGTGTTTAACTCAGAAGGGTGAGTCACAGTGGTAAGATTTCAGGTGAGCTGGTAACAAGGTGGGGTGGGAACTGACAGAGACCACATTGAGGCAGCACTGAGC
>NW_004955421.1:23305086-23339845 GCF_000276665.1 Chinchilla lanigera | reverse complement strand
GATCAGGTTAAAAAAAAATTCTGTCACTTAAAACAATGCAGATGAATTCAGAAGCTGTTATGCTAAGGAAAATAGCTCAGGCACAGAAAGCCAAGCATTGCATAGTGTCAAATATATGTAAAATCTAAAAAGGTAGAACTTAGAAGTAGAGCATTAAATGGTGGGTATGAGTATCCCAGGAGTGATGGGGATATTACACAGCAATGATGACAGTTCATCAAAAGGTAGAGACTTTAAGGTAAGTGGAGTAAGTATTTGAGATCAATTGTGCAGCATGATGAATATAATTAATAATAATATAACGCTGCTGGGCGTGGTGGGGCACACCTGCAATCCCAGCACTGAGGAGCCTGAGGCAGGAGGATTGCTACAAGTTCAGAGCCAGCTTGGGCTCCACAAGCAAGTTTAAAGCCAGCCTGCACTACATAATGAGGCCTTGTCTCATAAAGAAACAAAAATAATGAGGTAATGTATATTTCTAAGTTGCTAAGAGAGTAGATTTTAAATGTTTGTACCACAAAAAATTAAGTATTTGACATGACAATTCTAGTAATTAGCTTGCATTATTCATTTCATTATATATGCCACATTGTGTCATGCAATATATACAAGCTTTGTCAATTAAAAATGAAAGAAATTAAAAGCACAGAGTTCTGATTAGGCCACTGTTTTGGGTGTGCAGAAGCAACACCCCCTCAGTGTAGAGACTCAGGCACTCATCCTTCTCTACATGGATGAGTGGCGGGGGGTCATGGGAGGCTGAGTTCCTCACTCATCACTTCCTAAATCAGAGGTCAATAAAATGAGGGGCAAAGCAGTGGAACCAGGATCAAGGGATCTTTAGTTCAATGACGTCTGAGACAGAAAGCAAACTCATAACCATCTGGGAACAAATGTGCCTCGATGGTATCACAAGCTGACCTGATGCTTCTAGCTCAGCTACATACCCTCCTGTTGGGCAGAAATAATCCAAAAGCATCCACTCAGGCTGGGACACGTTGAATATCGTATAACTCATCTTTTGCTAAGTGACTGCTAAGTTTTTATCAAGTCCAGCATTATCTTTTCTCTAGTCTGTCCTCTGTGGACAAAAACCTTGTGGAAGGACTCACTTATAGAGTTTGCCCCTGTTCTCCTGCAACTCCCAACCTAAAATGAAGCTCTGCTTCCTCGGCTTCTCCCCAAGTCACCCAAGGAAAGCCCAAATCCTGCACAAGGTTCTGTCATCCATCAACTCTCTCTTCTGGGGCACTGGCAGGATACATTAACAAAAGAGTAATTATTTATTAATGGTTACTTGAAACCTGGGGTTTCCCCACCTGATTTTAAAACACACAAGGCCATTTATTTTAAGTGGTTTCCAGACTTTGATAGATTGACTATTCTTTCATGCTGGCAAAGGCTTAAATGCATGATGCTAACTAGAGTAACTATAGAAACTATCCCAACCTGCTACAGCCTTCTAACATTGCTGAACATAATCCCCGTGAAGGAATCATCAAGGGGATAGAAAAACCATCTGGTTGCTATAGCTAGAACATTTGAGCAACTTGTAAAAGGGAAGAAATTAAACCTCAGAACAATACTCTGGCAGATGATAAACACAAGATTTTCCAATTTTATCAGCCAACTGCTATAGACCCAGATCAACGTACCAAAAAGTACACTGTCAGAACTCAGGGTCTCTGGCTGGAATGAAAAGACAGGCAGAAAAAAAAAAAAAAAAAATGGGAAGGACCGAGGCTGATTATAGTTACACTGCCCCAAACACACCATTTACAAGAAAGCTATTTTCTTTACAAATGATGGGAAATCCAAATAGAATAAACTTATACAGCATGTTGCAAGCAAAGCATTTCCTTGGTGTTTACAGCTCAGCTGCAGGCAGAGTATAATGACGACCCCATGAGAAAAGTCTGTTCTGGAATGCCCAAGTCAATTTTGTAGATCAGAAGGTAGGGCTGATCCAAAGATGATTTCAACATAAGCCCGATAGTGAAATAAGCAAAATTTCAAAACAGCTCACAGCCCTTCCAGCCCTATCAAGTCCTTCAGAAATATTTCTTCTTGCTCTGTCTCCCTTCGCTCACCTCTTTGGTAGCTTGGAGTTGGACTCAACAAACACAGCATCGTGAGCCAAACGAGGCTCAAGCGTCATTTTCCACGGGTGTCACTCATGTGCACAGTCAGCTTGGCCCCTGGCCTCCTCCGAAACCTGAACGGAAACTGCGAAGATCGTGACTTGCTTTGGATCACCACTTCGCTGCCAGCCATTTCCCATGTCATTTCCATCTGCCTCTCTGCAACAGCCATGAAGAGAGCTTAAAACATGAAATCACAGTAACTTTACGAAACAGGGTATTGTAATTTTTTTCAAGCCTTCTAAATGCCCCATGTATTTGTGTGTGTGTGTGTGTGTGTGTGTGCTTTTCACCAAAAGTACAACGTTCTACAAATGTATAAAGAAAAATAGGGAGAAGAGCTCCCTCCATGTACTCCCTGAACGCATCACCCAAGTGTAACTAGTAGTTTTGTATGAATCTATTTGTGATCATCAAACATTCACTTATTTTTAACCAAAATTATATCATATCTTAAATCATATTCTGTAACTTGCTATTTTATTTTACAGTTATTCTGAATGCCCCTGTAGCTCATTAATTGCAGGGATAGTTTCTTCTTATTACAGGTGACAACCTTCCCTTGAATAGAGATATCCTCAATTATCCATTTACTCTTTAATTCTTTCAAATGACAATGTATTGTAAAATGTCTTTAAACATGAAAAAGTACAATGTTCTAGCAAACTGGTAACTTCTCTTTTATGTCCAAGACTTTTAGATAAGTGTGGGTGACTCTGTACCTAAAACTTGACGTTTCCCACGTATAATCCAATGAGCACCCCCTAGTGAAGAGGCTGGGCTGGTGTGCAGATTTTCATGATTTGACGACTCTACCCTCTTGTTGCAAATACAAGAATTAGAGACATTTTTTAATTTTTATTTTTTATTAGGGCATGTTTACAGTGTATAATGATTACATCTTTTGTGGGGAGTTGATACATATATATATATATATATATATATACATAACATATTTTAATTCCCTTTTCCACCCCCTTTTCTTTTCCTCTCCCTCCATCTTTTGATCCCCTTAGTGTTTGAGGAGGACCTGTCTTCCTACTTCCTATTATCTATCTTTTATTTTGCTCTTTACTTGCAATTTGAGTTTCTCTTATAAGAGAAACCATGTGATGTTTAAGCTTGTGTGTCTGATTTACTTCACTTAACGTTATTATCTCAAGGTGCATCCATTCTCCTGCATGAAAAAATGTTCAGCATTGCTGGTCATTAAAGAAATGCAAATTAAAACAACACAGAGTTTTCATCTTAATCCAGAAAGAATGGCCATCATCAAGAAATCAAATAATAAGTGCCGGCAAGGCTGGAGGGGGGACCCTCCTACACTGCTGGTGGGAATGTAAACGAGTACAATCGTTTTGGAAATCAATATGTGGATTTCTCAAAAAACTGTAACTAGAAATTCCATTTGAATCTTCCCCAAAGGGGAAAATACCATATTATGTGGTACACATACATGCATGTTTATAGAAGCATAATTTAGAATGGCTAAACCTTGGAAGTGGCCTAGAAAAAGTGCTGTTTACACACAGTGAAGTACTTTCTGCCACAAAGGAAGATAGACATTTTAAAAGCTCTTTCCTGTCTGCCATCTTCACGTTGAGCATCAAGTGCTACCATTTTTGTTTTTCGACATTTGTAAGTGAGTCTACTCTTTTTTCCATTCCAGGGAAGTAATCTGAGTTACTCCTGAGTTATCAGAGTTACTGCAACACCCTATAAACTGGCCTACCTACTCCTCTCTTGCCCACCTTTAATCCAGCCCCCTGTCCGTATTTATAATGTTCAATTCACACACCATTCGTCTCTACCAAAACCCTTCCCAGTGGCCTCCCTGTCCACAGGGTGAGGTAAACACTTCTCCACATTCAAGTTCGCTAGGTCTCCAGCTCCCCTCCTGAGTCTCCTCATCTGCCTCCTCCTACCCACAGTCTATGGCCCAGGGTTGCAGGCCAAACAACTCCCAGCATCACCCTCACTCTTGCCTTCCAGGCGCTGCTCCTGCCTTGTCCTGAGCACGGATCAGTTTGCTGTAGCCTTGCCCTTTCCACCGAGTCTCTGGGACCCCAGCTTTACATGGAGTCAGCTCACATATTCCTTTCCCGGGGATCTTTCCTGACCCCTTCTTCTCGTTCAAGTCCAGGTTAGAACTGCTCTCCTCTCCTCTCTCCATGAGTCTGTATCTCCCCTCCGCACTTACCACATTCTTAATAGGTGCACGCTAACCTGCCATTCACCCTGCAGAGAGCCTCTCTTGGAAAGACCTTTCCACAGGGCACTCTGGTCCCCAGAGACACTTCTCATGACTTCTTGTGAGAGTAGCAGACTTTGATTATTGTCTTAATATTTGATTACTATTCTTACATTTAGTACAAGATACATTTACCTTTTTCCTGAATTAAACTGTCATCTACTGCATAAGAGCTCACAACAAAACAATATCCTATTAAAACAATCCATCTTTATTTAAAAATAATGCTTCTTTCTTCTTGTTGTGGCTGTTTTCAATGTTTCTGTTAGAGAAGTAATATGGAGACACCAGCCCCATCAAAGGTAAGGAATTGGGAATGGATGCTATGGGGTGTTTTTATTTTGTCTGTGAGTCGTATCCATCTGGAACCAAGCTCTCATCAGAAGAATCACCTGGCTGGTCCTATGGGGATACCACCGCTATCAAGCAGGACAGGCCCATTCAAGGTTCTGAACTATTTGGACCAAAGCAAACCAACCAACAAACACAAATACATAAACATACCAGAGGACTAAGGTCAAGCTGATTTAATACCTACAAGTTGGTTCACGATGAACTTTGATAGGGGTAAAGGGATCATGAATCTCTTTGGTCTCTGCAGCTCAAGAGTCCTGAAGGAAGAGTCCTATTGTTGCTTTGATTCTTGATTTGGGCAAATCTCAGAAGAAGCCTTCACTGCAAGCTCTGTAACTGAGGGCTCTGTCTTGTGTATCACAGTATAAGGGCTTGAAAACTACTGCAGGAAAGGAGGAAGAACTGAATGAGAAGAAGAGATTACAAAAACTGCCCAGGGGCTGCCTCTTCTTTCTTCCCACAAGTAACACATGCCTTAGCAATTAATAACTTGGAATCCCCTCGATCCTTTCTCTATTTTTATTTTTATTTTTTGAGACTGTCTTGCCATGTAGTTCAGGTTGGTCTTGAACTTGCAGGAATCCTCCTGCCTCAGCCTGCCAAGTGCTGGGATTACAGATGTGCACTGCTACACTCGGTTGGACCCTTTCTGATGTAACAGAGAGCAGAAAAAAAGAGTGGGCCAGAAAGTAAAAAAAGAGATGGAAGAATGAGACACGGTGGAGAAGATGGTCTAGTCTGGGGTTTGGAGGTAAGGCATCACCGTGTGGCCCTGAGAGAAGGTGGAGCGAAAGGGTATCTCCCAGCTTCCTGGTGGAGAATACAAGAAAGGAAAATTGCTGCCTGGATGGCAGTCATTCAGACGCAAAGGCACTGTGTGAGGATGGGGAAATGTTATGGTAGTCAAACACTCTAGGTTCTACGTTCAGTTCTACATTGACATTGAACACCATGAGAGATCCTACAGCACCATAGGAAAGCTACACCTAGAGAGCTACACCAACACGCTGAGCCCCAAGTCTCAGATCGCTCTCCAGAGCAGTGTGCCCTGCCAGTGACCCACTCGCCTCTGGCTAAACAGGAAAGAGTCCATTTAATAACGAGTTGGATCAGTGTTTTCCATATTGTGTTTCACAGAGCACTAGTGCCTTGTGCTATTCCAGGAAAATAACAGTCCGCTGGTGAGATAACTAACAAAGCGTGGTACATCTTGCTTTCCTCTACGGAAAAAAAATCATGCACATTAAAAATTCACTTAGCCCTTAAAAAGGAAGGAAATTCTGACACTACAACATAGATGAACCTGGAGGATATTACGGCAAGTGAAATAAACCAGATGCAAAAAGACAGATAGTCCATGATCTCACTTGTACGTGGTCCCTGGAATGCTCAAGTTCATGGAGACAGGAAATATGTTGGACGGTGCTTGCCTGGGGCTGACAGTAGGGCCAGAGAATGGGGAGTTACTGTTTAATGGAGACAAATTTTCAGCTTGGGATGATGCAAAACTTCTTCAGAGGAATGGTAGTGATGGTAAACTTGGCTAATACCTAGGAACTATACATTTAAAAATTGGTTAAAATGGAAAATTTTATGTGTATTTTACCACAATTAAAAAAAATTAAACTATAATATTAACCTGGAGGGCTGGGGATATAGCTCAGTGGCATACGCACCTGCCTGGCAAGTGCAAGGTCATGAGTTTGATTCCTGGTACCCCTCCCACCCAAAAAAGAATATAATTAACCTAGAGTTACTCTAAATTTTCACTCATGAGACAGACATCTTTTACAAATTATTCTAAACTATTATTCCCCACTCCCAACTGCTATTGTAATGGGATATGTCACGTAGCCTACATCTTGGGCATACAATTCTAAGCTTGAGGCACTGGGTGCAGGGTGCTGGCAGGTAAAGACCAATGGCCATAGACAACCAAGTTGAGGCTCTTTTGAGCTATGATAAGCCTAAGAAATTCAAATGTTGCGGACATTTGTGTGTCCTCAACAGGCTCGTGTTGAAGTTTGATCCTCTTTTTGAGGTATAGAGAGATAGGATCAGGTTGGACCTTTAAGAGAAAATTAGATCACAAGGACACCTCCAGTCATGCATTAATAGGTTTTCTTGAGGATGACCCTGTTATAAAAGTCACTCGTGCTCTGTTTTCACTATTGAGGCCCAGCATGACCTCAGAGCTCTGCAGAGTCCCCACCAGCAAGAAGGTCCTAACCATACGGAGACACGAGACTGTAGACATCCCAGCCTCCAGAACTACAGGCTGAATGAATCTCCTTTCTTCATAAATTACCTGATGTGCGATGCACAGTTACAAGAACAGAAAACAGAGTAAGATACCAGATTATTGTACTGATTTGAGAATAGACCATAGTCCATAGGGAGGCACCTGCCGGAATCATAGAGAAAAAGTTGCAAGGTCCAATTATTGCACCCAGATCTCTAGAGACCATGTACTGGTCCTCTGAGCTTCCTGCCCTCCTTTTTTCCCTCTGAACTGGTTTCCAACTCAGAAAAAGATCACTTGCTGCATTACGATGTCCTTGGCCAAATGTTGCCCTTACTCAAAGGGAAGAAAAAATGTCTTCTTTGTGTCACACACAGGGTCCCACATTCACTATTACATCGGGACTAATCTTTATCAATAAACTTGAGCCATATGAAATTGCCAAATTTGACTTTATGACCTACGAAAATTGCAGTATCAAATCGTGTCGCCTAAATTGTTATATGCTGGAGGAAGTGTCATCTTAGAGCACACACTTTTCAATCCAAATCTTCTCTGCTAAATTTCAGCCTTGGCCTTGTTTTCAACCACGAATCTCCCCGACACTTCACCGCCCACCATCCCCTCCCTCCTACTTCCTTGGACAGTGATCACTCAGAATTTAAGTGAAGCACAAAGTAGGCAAAGGAATCACTAAGCCTTTGAGGCTGATGTTGTCTACGTACGTCCTCATGAACTAGCTCTGTTGTATCACACGCTCTGGTCTCAAAAATGTCTTATTTTTCTTCCTTTAAAATACTTAACATTACACGCACACGCACACACCCCTACCTATCTTCATCTCCGTTGTCCTCCACAAAGCTCAGTGCACCTGCTAACATGCTCCTTTGCCTAGTTTCTTCTACTGCATTCCCTTCTCCTTGTTCTAGTTCCACAGGAATTATTCAGTGTTGGCACAGTGCTTCCCTCTGTCACGTCTAGTGTTTTGCTATATCTGCTCTATTTGCAATATCTCCTTACTTCCAACCTGAATCCCAAAAGAGATGTTATTTGTATTTCTGAACCACCTTCACCCATGTGCTTTCCAGAACAGCTTACACTTGTTTCCAACATCAGCAAGATTTTGCTTGGACACAGGGATGGGAATATATGGTTTCTTATTAAGCATCTCATGCTGACTATAGATTTTTTTAGGAAACTCCATTAGGTGTATTTATTTCACATATTTGCTCATGTGTATGGTTTTCCAACCCCATTTGAAAAGTTTTTGTAGTGATATAGATATACATATATGAAGTGTGATAAAAATATGAATATTTAAATTTTTAAAATGTTATTATGGTAGAAGACACATTACCATTAATCTTCCTTAAAATACTCCCTTTCCCATTGAGCACAGTTACCCCATCATTTTTGCCACTTCCTGGAGCAATTGTAGAAGTCCTTTTGTGTGTCTTTGCCCTGTCCTGGTTGCCTTGATGTCCTGAACTGATTCAATGTTTACTTCTCATAGTTATTTTGTCTTGGAGAAGAGCCAGAAGTCATACAGTACCAGATCCAGTGACTAATGTGGATAAGAACACACTTTAATGTTTTTATTCAATAGACATTGCCATAAATAATTGATTGATGGGGGTGGTCAAAATATACCATGAACATTTAATTTTAAAAGATTTATTACAGTAAAAGTCACATTGCTATAAGTCTCCATCAAAGCACCTTCCTCACTTTCACACACTTATCCCATCATTCTTGGCAATATGTCTTTTACTGTAATAGTATTTTTTTAATTTAAGCAATCACGGTATGTTTTGATTACCTTTATATACATAAATCAAATAATAAAGTATCTCGCCAACACTACATGAGCTACTAAAGTGTCAGTACAGAACAGAAATTCTCAGGAAATAAATTGATAAACAAAATCACATTTTGCTCTTAAAAGAGATCTTGAAATAATAACTCAGGTACATGAAATGATGCTGAACTAATGCAATCTTTTCACTCAATTTCTTAGTCATGATGGCTGATGTAACAATCTCAAAGTGTCAGTGGCATAGTTCAGCGGAGGTTTATTTATTCAGTGTTTATGTCATTGTCTGGCACGGGCCAGAGAACTCTCTTGGGTGGTTCCATTTTCCTGCTTCCTCCAAATTATGATGTTTGCAGTCTCGACAGGGATTCACGATGCATCACTTCCTTCCTCATTTCCTTGGCCAGAAACAGGACCCAAACTAACCACAGACAGATTTATAAATCTGGTTTTGCTCATAATCAGGAGGAGGCACAGAAATAGCGGTCATTTAGCTAGATTCAAATGTATTTGAAAAATTTTGAAATCTACTATGTGCTGGGTATTGAAGACATCCTGCCCTCCCATAATCCTCTATCAAAAATCAAAGTGATCCAAAACTTACATGAGAGCTGGAAAGTTGTTTTAATGAAAGCTATATGTGAGTTTACGGTCTGCAGTAAAAGAACAATTAGTTCTAAACGAGTGGATTTCCCCGTGCCTTTGGTTCCATGAAAACATCCTTCACGCCTCATTCCTTCTCATACTTTCCATAGGCCGTTCCCGCGCCTGCCCGGAGCAGCTTACCGCTGCGGAGTTTGGGCACTGGCATTCGAATTTCCTGAGGTTTCAGTTGCTACCCAATGTCTCAGTTCTTTCAGGCTGCTGTACCAAAAAAAGCAAGTGGGTGATTTAGGAGGAACAGAAACATTTTCACAGTGCTGGAGCTGATGAGCCCAACATCAAGATGCCACTGACCGTGAAGGCCTGCTTCCTTCGCAGACCTAACTTCACAGGCAGAAGGGTAAGCAAGCTTCCTCCAGCTCCTTTTGTAAGGGCACTGATCTCCTTCCCGGGGCTCCATCCTCGTGTTCTAATCACTCTCCAAACGCCCCACCTCCCAATAACTGGGGGTCGGCATTTCAACATACAAATTTGTGCAAAAGAAAGCAACAGTCAGAACACAGCACCCAAGCAGCGGACCATCTCGCCTTAGACCCCAGTCTCTCTTCCTCTTACCCAAACCAGGAAGAGAAAATCTTTTTCTGATAATATGCTTCAATACCTTAGGCAGATTCACCACAAACTATGACTCTTGCAGCTCTTAAACTCCCTGGCCCCTCATTGACTCCATTTATTTTTAAGGTGCTATGGCTAATTTTTAAATCACCAAGTTATAGTTCCTTGAGAAGAGATGACCCCCCACACCCATCCTACAAACTGCTGACCCCACAAACCTTGTCCTCCCTGCTGCCCGCTAAATGATGTTATTAAACTGTACCTAATCTGTTGTTTGCTTTCCTCTGAGACCTTGCTACCATAGTGTTTTATTGTCACCTTTTGCAGTTCCACAACCTCCTCTTCTGGAGATCAGTGGATTGATATTTTGCCCAGGTGGATCCCATTTTGCTCCTTCCTTCTTTCCCTGTTTCCACACTTCTAAGCTCTTTGTTTGCCTATCTCCTTAGGATTTGATGCTCTGTGCTTTTTTGAGCACTAGCTAATTTAGTATTCCTGGCAGAATTCATGTGCATTCTGTTGACTAGTTCTTCCAACTCATTGATAAAGATTTTAATAAACTCAGCTCTCACCGTAACCTCTGGGATATTTTGCTAAAAACCCCCTTGCAACTAGGTCTTCTGTGATTTGTTCATCAGTTCCGTTACCTTTGGTTTATGATTTTGGAGCCAGTTTTCAGTGTGCGCTGGAGTTCTCCTATTCCAGCCAATTGGAACTTATTTTGCAAGTAAAATTTCCTGGGACATTTTTATCAAGTGCTTTCGAAAAGCCCAAATAGATAACATCTGTTGTGTTCCTCTTAACCATTCATGCAGTACATTGTGTATGTAGGTGTGTGTGTGTGTGTGCGCGTGCGCACACATTTCTTTTCAAGAAGCAAGCTATTCAGTTTCTCTGGCACTATTGGTCACTAACGAACCCTTGCTTTTTTGTGCTGGATTTCATTAGACTCTGGTTAGCTCCTAGTTGGTTTGCATGGGTTAGCATTTTTCTTCTCTCCTAATATTTGTCTTATACTATAAACAATTATTTCAGCTGAACAGTGGAGCTGAGCTTATAGGACCATATTTCACAAGATCACCTTATCCTTCCTTCCAGGTCTTTGGGGGGGGGGTGCTCTCTGCTCCCAGCTGCTTCTAATCAGAGCTAATGCCTTCCCACCACATTCCCCCCACTCCCAGTGCCGACACCAATCTTCCCATTAAATAAGATGACTCAGGGTGCTTGGGAAACAGACTCTCATTTCCTCACTTTCCCACCGCTTGCTGCTGACCTCCCCATGGTAAATTTTGCCTGTTTTACATGCAACTCAGAATCCCCCTGCCCTTCTCTCTTCATATCCTGTATGTCAGTACTTTCTTGAGCAAGACTGCTTCTCCACCTTTTAAAGGAGACTGAGAGGTGCAGTTAATTCAGGGAAAGACCCTTAGGTGATGGAGATCCTGACGGGCAAGGCTGAGGCTGGCCCATGGGCTTCCCGAGGGGTGGGGCTGAGGGGAATAAAAGAGAACTGAAGCTGAAAAGAACCTGTCAAACTGAAGGGAATTTGTACTAGGGTGGTGATGTGTGGGAGACAGGAGAAAAAGACTGAAAAATTAGAGACTGGGTAAAGGTAAGCATGTAATGGTCAGTGCTCCAGAGAAATGAAGGCTTTGCCCAGGACAGTAAGCCGATGGTAGATTTCCAGTGAACATAAGAGGTATTAGTCTCCGGAAGGAAAGGAGGTAGCACTCTGAATGCAGGTAGTATGGAAGTTTCTTGCACTCAACCAATCCTGTCCTTGGAAGGGACAGTGGACAGGAAGACATCCTGATCCCTAACAAAGAATGAGAGAAGTCCAGGACCTCACAGTGGCTGCTCCAGTTTTGCTTCCTGCATTTTCTTTTGGGTGAGGCAAGGAGGGAGTCAGAAGAACACAAAGGCTGTCTCTTGATCCATTTCTGATGTGTTACATAGGACATCCTGTCCTTCAAAGGCAAACCAGGAAGTAAATGTTTTGATTCCGGGAGTCAGATCACTCTTGGGTCCTAAACTCTGTTACCTACTGTGACAAGGGATATGCCATTACTCTGAGCTCTGCTTCCTGATTTATCATTGTTACTATTAAGGATAACCTTAAAATTATTCCATGAGAGCCTAAAGAAAAAACTTGTAATACATTTGGTGGTTTGCTATCAGAATCTTCATTCCATTTTTCTGTTGTCAAAATGAGCATCATGAATTTGTGAGAGCCTCATGCCAGTGTCACTAAAATTTTACCCTTTCTTTCTGTGTGCGACTCATCATGATCACTCAAATGCTATCGACTCACTTATCCAGTACATACTCGTTAAGCCAGGCACTAGCACTATTTATCAGAAATTGTACTAGGCATCAGGAGAGCTCCTTTCAGGCTACTGTCTGTTTGAGTTCAGTTTTCCGTTAATTTGGTTCTTTCTCATCTCCTGCTCATCTTTCTGTGCCTCCTCACCTTCCAAACCTACCATCATGGCTCCCTGATGAAGAGAGTAAAAGTAGTTCAGACCAAGGAGGTTAAAACTTACCTGGCCATTCATTAGCCTACAATAAAAGATATAGACAAAGCCAGCGGCAGGGTTAACGAGAAAATAATATTTATTTCACCATGGACATTCAGCAACTTTAATGTGCCACTTCTCAAAGGAACCCACTGGGGAACTTTGTTCTCTAAAATCACAGACTCTCACAAACTTTGCTGCTCAGAATTGTACCAGTAAGCATGAAACCTGCAGTTTTACCTGGAAGACCTGGTCATTTTTTGACACAGAGAAGTTTTGATGTATCTCAGATATAGACCTTTAGGTAGTGGATTCCCTTAATTTTGTTCCCACAAAAGCAGGGCCTTGGTCTACTTTTCAGTCTGACACTGATTCTTTTATACTACCCTACTTTGTTATGAGCCTTTCAAACCATGGCTTGATTCAAATTTCATCTAATGTCCACCCTTCACCAGAGTTATAAAATGCTTCCGTTTTGCTTTGCTCACTGAGATCCTCTGTTGGACACCATCTCCACTGCGTTGGGTTGATAAGCCCAAATGCATCTGGGTATCAGTTTTCTCAATGGTCTTAGAATACCAAGCACCTAATATTTATTCTGCCACAAACAGAATAAATTTCTCCAAGTGTGTGCAGAATAGCTACAAGACTTATCACCTATGATACTTACGTATAGTTTTATGTACTTTTAAAATGTTCAGATGATGTAACTTCTGTTTTTGTTAGGAATATTATACATGAAATGGCATATCTGAATTACAAAAATTGTATGCCCAAAGAGCCAAGATAAGTCAGTGCTTCTATGTAAACTTGGAAATAATTACCCTGGACCAGGAAACAGACTGTCTTTCAGTAAAAGGACAGACAGTAAATATTGGAGATTTTGTTACAACATTATCTCTGCTATTGTAGCACAAAAGCAGACATAGATTATATGTGAATGACTACGTTGCTGGGTTCCAGGAAAACTTTATTTACCAAAGTAAGCAGTAGGCTGAACTGGTCTAAAAGGCTGTGGTTTACTTGTGAATTGGTTACTGTCTTGTCTATGATGAATAAACAGCCAGTGTTATTTGAGTGCTAGAGAGAGAAGGCAGATACCAAATATCTTCGTCCTTAAAATTAGATAAATTAGTTATGGATGGTGATGATGAAGGACAATGGGAGTTAACCCACATTTGGTACCTATACTACGCTTGGTAAATTACATAAGATTACAATTCCTCACTGCACTGTCAGGTGGGAATTTAAATTCCTATTTTAAACATTTTAAAATCTGAGATCCAGGGTAATTTTACTTCTTCCTCAGAGTCATTAAACTGTTAAATATTAACACCAAGTTCAAAACCAACTCTACCTTCCTCTAAAGCTCCTATTTCTCATATACACCCTTTAAGAGTTTAAGCAAGACAAGTCTCTTTGGCCTATCTTACCTGTCCTCACAGATCATGGCTAGCGGAGGTGTTACATTATAGTAGTCTGTGTTTATTTAATCAGAGATGTCTCTGGTGACTCTCAGTAAAACAAAAGTTTTAAAACAGTGAGTCACCAAATCCCCAACCCAGAACCTCCAGAGAGCACCTTTCCAGAACGATGAAAAGCAATTTAAACCACATAGCACGCCAGGGAAGCCAGATTGGCTTAGCCTGCCAATGGAAAAATAAGCAACAGCCCCTGACCATCACAGAACACAAGGATAGAGGTGATCTCACCACTGGTGCATGTTTGAGGGGCCTTGCTGCAGAAAGCACTGGGTTTGATTCTGCTAGGCCTCTCATGGAAAAAACACATAAACTCAAATTTGTGAAAAAATAAAATTTGGTACCTTCCAAAAGTGTCATTTGAAGAAAACTGCACGATACCGAAGGGATGAGCACTTACTTTTGAGACCTGGGTGAAATAAGCTATCTTTGTAGAAACATGGGAAAGTTTTCCCTTTGAGTGTCACAAAACAGAATTTGACTCAATTTTTAGACTCTTCTGAAGGCATACTTGCCTTACCTTTAGCAACAAAGAATAAAGAGCGCTTCTTTGTTTACTACACAGATAACGCAAATACCCAGTTTAGAAAATGCTAAAAATCTAGTTTCCTTAAAGAATAAACTGTGGTGATTGCCATCCTATCACAGTACACCTTAATGTCATTGTATTTTTCTTGTAGGAGGGTGAATGAGAATGATTAGCTGGCAGGGGCAAGGAGAAGATTAACTGACTTTCATACTGAAGTGCGTGGTGTCCTGGAAACAATCCCACAGCATGCTACAGATAGAAGTGTGCAGCTGAGGCAGGGTAGCCAGGGTTTGAGGGTGGGTTGTCTCTGGACTAAATGCTCCAGGAGCGCTTCATGGGAGGCGATCTCATCACAGCCCACTTTATAAGCTATTTCTTATTCTACCTGCGTATGGCACACCACTGTTATGATCTATTCAGTGTAGATAAGAGACATGTGGGATCTCTGAGAGGCTAAGCAAACCGAAGTTGCCACAGAATTCCCAGGAGTTGATCAGAATAAAAATTCTCATATCCAGGTTGTTAGGCTGCATTCAGTTCCTGGATAAGTTTGAAATTTGTGGAGAAGTTCTGACAGGAAAACTTCATGGCAAATGACCACTTTGAAAGAAACTAGAGTTCATTTTTGTCCTATGACCCTCGTTAAGTAAATATGCTAGATATCGTCCATCAGTTACTAAACCAAGGGACTTGCTACATTCGTGTTTTTCAGTAGAACAAACATCAGACTAAAGCATACATTATTTTAGTTACTAGTTATTTAAGTGTGGTAACTCATTTAACCCAACAGGTTCCTGAATGTTCATACCAGCAAAGTGAATATCTTTACCATGACATCTACCAATTAGACTGTCACGAGAACAAATGTGCTGTGTAGACCATGGAGTTATATCTATAACCAAGTTGTTATTAGCCTACTTTCTATTTCTGATCAAAATGGCAGGGAAAAGGGTGAAGCGATCAGGCTCAAGTGATTTGTCACAGAAACGTGCAAACTCACCAACTTAATTTTATTGGTCATCCCATGTACAGACTGTGTCTAGGTGCTCTGGGTATCATGTACCAAGCATTTGGTAAATATTCCACCTTCATTAGTACTAAAAAAGATGGGAAAAAGGAACAAATTTCCTGCCACAGCTTCTAGTTTGACAAAAACGAGTCTATACCCCATTGTTTTAATGTATAAAGGGGATGGCATCCGAACCAGTGGTCACTCTACGGAACTAATAGCTCAGAACTTCTAATAAAATGGACCAAAGGAGCTGCTTATGTTTGCTTCCCCACCTGCATTATAAAGTTCATTTCAGCTGGTGTTTGGGGGATGCTGCACTGACAGTCGGTCATGTGCTCAACTTCTAAAACAAATTAATAGTTATGACTGTATCTCATCTTTCCGAAATTGTGTGGGAGCTTCCTGAGTGTATGACCACCTTTATTCAGAGTGGAAACCCTCTTAGATACGTGTATCTAGAATAAAAAAGAGGAAGGCCTATGCACTGGAAAATAACAATATATGCTGGCTAATTAACACATGTATTGTCTCTAAATATGGAACAAATCGTAGTTAAAATCCCTTTAATGTATCCAGTAAGCAGGCACTAGAAAGGTAGTGTTTTCTGTATTAACTTTCTTGGAGGTGGGCAGCTAACAATCATCAAAGATGAATTAAACACTGACGCTCCGTAATAAGTAAACATCCTCTGACTGGAAGGAACCTCCAAGGGCCTCTAACTGACAAGCAGGCTTCCTAGAGCACCACGCCTAAGTCGTTAGGAGTGAAGGAGGGAGGAGCGGAATTCAGCTCTCTTGGCTCTCACCTCTCCTTCGGAACCCTGAAATGAATTTCCCCTTCAGCCAGAGAACAAAAAACAATCGGATTTCTCTAAGGTTTATTTCAGGTGTAACCTGTGATTCAGAAGAATCAGTATATTTAACTTCATTCCTCATATACCCTGGGGAATTAAAAGGAAATAAAAAACTAGAACAACAACGCCGGAACGGGGCTCCCGTCATCCCCTGCACCCTCCTCTCCTCCCTGCTCTGTAATTGCTCCGCTGCAGCAGATAAAGGGACAGGAGCGCTGTGGAGCCCTGCTGAATACAAAACCCAAGCCGACTCTGCTCCTTCTCCTGCTCCTCCTCCTCTTCTTCCTCCTCCCGTAATTAATCTTTTCTGCTTTCCACAGGAGCCATCTTCTGCAGTGTTCAGCATTTGGCTGGAACTTTGACTTCTTGTTATCATCATCGCTTTGTTTGTTTTTGGAAAAGAAAAAAAAAAATCACATCTGTGGCATGCGACCATACAGTGAGGGCAGCTAAGCTTTGAATACTGCTCTCCACATGTAAAATTCATGTAGTCTCTCTTATCAATCTGAGCATAATTTCTCTCCCTAAAGAACTTAGAAAAGGCATTGCCAACCTGTATTCTTTTTAAGGCTATAGTCCCAATATTTTTACTGATTAATAAGTAAGCTCACTCTCCAGTGAGTGGAAGGCTTTTTAAAGCCACCGAAAACATCACATGAATGTAGATATCCCACTCAAACACCAAAAAAGCCAGTATGTCTAAGAGCCTTTACCCTCCTCTGATGTAGTTTCCATGGAAACCATACCATTAAACCAGGCAGTTATTTCCACGTTACATAATATTATCTAATGCTTAGTTACTCCCGAATAAACGTGTTTATTCAGTAGCCTTTTGTCCACGTAATCAACCGTATCTACTTTGATTTGATTAAACAGGGAGCAGCAACATAAAATCATTTATTGCAATGTCCCTTGTGCCTGTTACTCATCCAGAAAATGACGTGCTCTGTATTTGCCAAAGAGGGGTACGCGTGTGAGCTTGTGGGAAAGACTCTGGCACTGCTGAGACAATATTGGTTATGGATTAGAGCCAGTAAGATGGAGAGTATATGCAGTTGGAAACTAGGACAGACATATTGAAGATACAACTGCAAGTGTTTTGATCCTCTTCCTATTTCTCTTCTTTCTTTTTATAAAAAAGGGGAGGGGGAAGCTTAGATTCTCAGCAAGTCTGTATGTATCGGTAAAGTACCTGGGGAAAAGACGTTTGCTTCATAAATTCTTGTTCAATTAGGAGCATTTTCCTCATATTAGGAGTGAGCTTTGTTGTGTGATTACTATTGATTTAGAAGTTATTTCTAGAACATAATGGATGACCAATTCTCCACGACAGAGGGGCTTATTTTTTTCCTTTCTACTTACTGCAGTCCCATTATTCTGCCTTCAACTCCTTTCTAACACAAAACTTTGTAAAAATTTCTATTTCCCGTGTTTATTGAAGTATAACTCACTATTTAAAAATTGCATGTATTTAAGAGGAAGAAATTAATAGTTAGATATATGCATTATACCTTATGAAATAATCATCCCACTCAAGAGAATTAACATATTCACCATCTGAAATAGCTACGATCTTTTTTGGAGTGTGTGTGTGTGTGTGTGTGTGTGTGTGTGTGTGAACTCCTGAATGCTTTATCCATTATGTTCCACAAATTTTGGTTATTTTTCAATAAATGAAAATAATAGAGTACTCAGACATAAATAATCCTCAGAGATAAAGCACAGGTAGGGTCTCCTGTCCACACATTGTAAGGCCTCAAGGAATTAATTTAATTTTCTTGGCCCCTCCCTTCTTTTCCTTTCACTATTCTATCTTTTAAAAATAATTAGTACTTTAGATGGATGTTAAAAGGATATATTAACAAATGAATTGAATCCATAAGCTAGTTCTAAAAGTCATTTAACTAAACATTTTCATAACTGTATAGCCATTTTCATGGCTTTCTACTTTGACCTCTACATGCATATTCTTATTAAAGATAGATAGATAAACTACAGGTTCATTAAAATGTCCCCTCAGCCCCTACAACACCACCACAATCACTTGTGCCATTTTTTATGCAAGATGCAATAGCGTTTCAAGTTACTAAAGAAAGACCCTTTGTTCTAATTAGCCTGTAGCTCCTTTCTCCCTGTGTCTTCTTTCGTCTGTTGATTCTCTCCCATCCCGCAGACACGCTGTTTCTTAGTTCAGAGTCCTAATCTCTTTTGCACGTAGTCCTTGATCCTTGCACAGGGAGAAGCGGAAGATGACTTCTGGGGGGTTCGTATCCTTGCAGAAGTGACCCTTTTCTCCTCTGACTATTCCACACCACCGTGCTGGCCCTCACAAGTCAGTTTAGCATAGCTTCCTTTGTTAGATCCCTTCCCCTTCCCCTTCCTTCCTCACTTTCTGGGCTTAACACCTTCCAACACTGTTCGCCCTTTAGTAGAAGGTTTAGTTCATGCATCATGGTCTAAATCCAGCCCCACTGCCTGACTCCCCCCTTCACCACCCCCACCAAGCCGGGTTTGCTCCTCCTCACTCCCAGCAGGCATTCTACTTGCACATTTATAACACAGCACGTGTAACATGTTACTTTCTCAGTTATAGAGATCAGTCTCTTTCACCTATTAAATGGATAGCTATCAGGTCCCTTCTGTCAATTCAGGGCACAGGTCTACAAAAGTGAGCAGACTGCTGTCCCAGTCTTAAGGCTTCCGCTCTTCTGGCCTGAATATCTTCATGTCCTCAATGCCCAGCAAAGTCCCTGAGCCTCAGTGCACCTCGATACTCACTGAATTGCTTTTTCAGATTTCTCATTTTATTACAGAACATCACTTGAATTTCAGAAAAACTAAAAATATAAACTAACAGGAGAAAAAACGTACCCATACTCTCACTAACCAGAAATTAACAGTGTCACATTTTTAGGTACATGTTTTTCCAACAAAGTTTTCATACATGTTACTGTGAATTATCTTTTAAAAAGAGAATCATATGACATCTGGTTTTTATACAATCCATAAACATCACCATCGACACTCACAGCGATTTCATGTTGTATTGGAATAAATGCCTGTGAGTGAAAAGACAGTCAGCTGGACCAGATGAAGCGAGCAATGTTGCCCTTATGTCCCATTCTGTGTTTTTTATAAGCGTACCAAGAGTGAAGTCTTTGCTGACTTTTCACACTTGTCTGCAAGAAAGGACTTAGGAACATGATTCCCTACAGGCAAAGCTCAGTTTCAAGAAAACAGAGATCAGTCATGCTTTGTTTGTGGTTTCTAATCCAGAGTTTTCATTTCAGTAACTCTGGCACCGTGAGGGTCTAACAGATAAACTCCTTTCTTTGAACATCTGATTTTGCACTTAGAAGGTTTGTATAAAAACAAATTTCAGAGTGTACAATCTGAGGTCAAACACCTCGACTTTCAAATGCTGATCTTTCTGTTAGAGATACTTTAAACATATCCCAGGGTAGTAGTTCATGCCTGGAATCCCAGAAATCTGGGAGGCTGGGGCAGGAGGACTGCAAATTGTGTTACACAGTGATTTAAGGAGAACTTATCTCAAAAATAAAAAATAAAAAAGGGCTGTGTATGTAGCTTAGTCCAAGCCCCTGAATTCAATCTTCAGTATGGAAAAAAGAAAATCTTTTCTGTGAAATCACAGCAGCAATCTAAGATTAATGAAAGTAAGTAAACATATAGTATTTAGTAAATATTAATGTAATTAAATCCTTTCCCTGTCTCCCTACACATGCCAGTACCCCTACACACACACACACACACACACACACACACACACAAATACACAAAGATCACTCACTGATCTCTTTTAAAAAAAATTTAGGTATTTTCCCCTAAAATAATGCAAGACTTACTACCTTGATACTTTGTTTTGTGGTTTTTTTTTTTTTTTTGGTTTTTTCTCCGGTACCAGGAACCGAACTCACGACCTTGCGCTTGCCAGGCAGGCGTTTTTGCCACTGAGCTAAATCCCCAGCCCCCTACCTTCATACTTTGTGTCCCACCTTTACCACTCCTATTAAAATGTTTTCCACTGGCTGGAGATCTAATCAACTTACTCTTCTCTCTGTCATTCTCCATAATTTACGTGTCTTCTAGTATAAGTGATTTCCTCCACTTTAAGCCTTAATATTCATCACACTTACAATTCTGGTAGCATCCATTTTGCCACTTTTCAGTTGTACAAATCTCAGTGGAGAAAATTGTGACCCTTAATAGTTCCAAATGATTCTACTTCTTTGACACTTCTATGATAAATTTTATTTGGAGAGTTGAATTGAAACTATTCCCTCAAATGGAATTTAAACTGAGAATTGCAAAGTAACAATGTAAAAGTTGTGACCGCTATTACCATTACCCCAATGCTCTTCAACTATTCAGTTTCACAATTCAGTTTGCCTGGGAAACACAAAATGTGCTATGCAAGCATAAAGACCACGCTATCTGATATTCCAAAAATCATAAGGTAGAAAGATCTAGTCTTCATACACTCCAGCAGGAACCCCCTGAATAAGAACCAGAACAGCTGACCCTTCAAAATGCAGCAATTCTGCAGTACACAAGTCTCCATCAAGCAACCCACTTGCCTCAAATCCCCATGTATGAGCACATGAGACTTTGGGGGGACATCTAGATACAAGCCGTAACAGATGCCATGCCAGGGTAAATGAACTCTAATGCTCTCCCACCTCTCCTGGGAATACGTGTTCCTGCACAATGTTTGTTGCCTGACCTGAGTGTTGGATGCAGTCCTCCAACAGTGGCAAGAAACCTAACATCAGAGGCATTTGTGTCATGCACCAACCTTGATATTTTCAAGTTCACAGAAACAGATGTCTCATTGTCACCTGGGTTGGTGTCTCAGTTACTTTTGTCTCTCATTGCTGAGACAAAATACCCAACTCCCCAAATTAAGGAAGAAAAGGTTTATTAGTTCACAGTTTGTGGAGGTTTCAGTCCATACTCAGCTGGCTCCAAGACAGAGTGGCACATGGCAGAGGGCAACAGTTCATGGCTGGGGGTAGAGGGGCAGAGCAAAAGCAGCAAGAGCAAAAAGGGAGGAGCTCAACAGCAGCAGCAACAGGCCTCTTTCCTTCTCTTACATTGTATGCAGGCTCCCCACCCCAAGGGTGGGTTTAGCACTCACATCTGTAATCCAAGAATTGGACCATGGATCAATCAAAAACTCTAGAATACTACTCCATGACTGCATAAGGCTTTAGGGGAACATCGAGACACAAACCATGACAGTTGGGCTGTTAGAGAATGCAAGCAGCTGGGCAGTCAGGAGCTGCATGGGCCAGGAAGTGTTTCACATATGCTGTCATGTTTCATACATTAGATGAAGTCTGATCTCTCAGACGGATGTGTGGGAAAGCATGGAAATATTATGATCAAGGCCATCAACTTCATCAGCATCATCATGGTCAGAACTTCATTAACGTTAGACACTGAAAATCAGTCTAACCCCCCCCCAATAAAATCAGGTGCTTGGATTGGCATCAAAGAAAAGCAAATGTTATCCAGCCTGTATTTAGTCCTTTTTCTGAGTACCAGCCCTGTGTTTTTCTGCACATTTGTGACATACATGATAGTAAGCCTGGAGAAGAATTCAATCTTGAGAAGTAGAAGGAAAGATCTTTGCATTCATGTTTGATGCAGATAGAGTCTGTTTCCCATTTACTACTCATTAAGGAAGCAATGTGTCTCGCATACTGTTTAGGCTCTCTCCATGGCCACAGCACAATGATGAGGGGAACGTGGAGTTGAGGGTGTGGTCTAGCGGTACAGCCCTTCCCCACTTCATGGGAGGCCCTGGGTTGCATCCTCTGCACCAGAAAAACAAACAAAGACCATAGAAGAGCAAGAATGTGATCAAGCAAGGGGAATTCATGCTCAGGTCACCTGGGTCTAAATCCCAGCTCTGACTTTAATCTATCACTTTCCTTTCCTGGCCATTGACCCCGTCAGCAGGTGGAGATAACACCAGTGGGACCATTTCACAGGGCTGTGGCAGGACTTAAAGGACTTTAGGTCATCGATAACATGCAGAGTAGCCAATGCTCTTTTTATTCTAAAATGGATACAGGACACAGGATGTTTGGGCAGCCTGAAGTGGCAGAGTGATGCGACCAGGCTACACAGGGTGATTAGCAGTAGGTGCCTATTTAAAAATACTGTTGGTAAGCATTCTACGCTTGTGTCTGATGTTCACTCTGAGCACAGGCAGAGAGTGGAAAGTTTCAAGGGAGCACGTGGTACCCAAGCACAGGTAGATAGAGCCCAGAGTAGCAAGGGGCAGATGTAAAAGGGCCAGCAGAACTCAGTCCACACAAAAGGGACAGAAAATTAAGCCACATCCTGCTAAGACATTTCTGTTTCTTTCCTTTTCTTAAGAAATTTATTTAAACCACTTTCTTCATGAAGTAGAAATGAAAATAGATACTGGCACCCCCCACGACAATATTCATCTATGCTTGAGTCAATTGTAGAGGACATAAATGTAGTTTTCATTCCATTTTTTGAATCCTAGGTGGTCATTTCTAAGTAATGTTTCCAATTGTTCGGAGAATTATAGACTGTGAAAGATAAGCGTAACCTAGGAATAGCATGTAACTTCTGAGCAGGACTGTCATCCCCTAGGGCACCCATGAATGGCTGTGTAGGTTGGGTACTGCACAACTTCTGGGCGTGCCATTCACATTGTGTTCACATTGTAATCTATGTGAAAGCTACCTTTCGGGATTGTTGCAATGTGTTCCCTAAATAGACGTACCAATTATACTGCTCTTTACTCACAGTGTTGATATATCTTGAAAGTTTCAGACTAGAGATTTGAGAATCCAGGGTTCGTATTAAAAGGATAAGTTACAGGCTTTGCTAAAGTGTAGAAAAGACATGTGAAATGGAGAACTTTCACTATGACAAGATGAGTCCAAAACTGACCCTGTTGCACAACTTACCTTCAGCAAGTTACCTAACTTTTTTTAACTTCTGTTTTTCGTTAGTAAATAATGCCTCCATTCTACCTTGCAGGAAAGCTGTGAGGCAGCGTTAAACTCCCGTGAGTAAAGCAGATGGGCCATGGGGATACTGAGCAATCACAACCCTCCTTGTTATATTTGTGTTCAGTCATTGAGTAGCCTAAGGTGATAGGATAGGGCAAGACTTATGGTGGTAAAGAAAAGTCTCTCTCACCTTGAGCTTACTGGAATATCCATCTGGAAGGAAAATAAATGAGAATGTATTCTCAGAGCAAAGAGTCATCAAACATACTCAGCATTTTTCTTCTATTCAAGGCGTAAAAGACCCAAATGACATGCATAGACTTTTCACATGTTTCTATGTGTATGTGTGCTTGTTTGTAAACCTTGCTCACACAGGAGGAAGGTGAGTCAGCTTACTAAGTGCACATTCATATTGAGATAGCCCCAAGCTGCTTTTTCTCAACTGGCCTGCCATTCTGGTGACACGTTTTAAACATAGAGAATGGAAGTTCTCATGGAAGTGAAATCAAGGCAGGAAAATAGGTCACAGCCATGTATAAGTCTGCATGGAAACTGTATGTTATGCAATCTCACCTTGTTGCTAAGATCTGGATACTAATGTTTCCTTATGCTTCTCAATAGATAAAGCAAAGAGGGAAAGAAAAATAGCAAGATAAAACAGTTCCCAAGTTGAAGGACCAAGAGAAGTCAATGCTCTTTGGATCTTCTTTCTTGTTTAGAGTTGGGATAGTTTCAGGCTTATGATCTTTGCTTTTCTTTTGCTGAGGAAGTTTGAAGGTCAAGGAAGAAAAGGAGGATGGGAACTGAGGTCTATTTCCATCCTGACCTTGGCCATACTTTCTCATGGCAAGAGTTAATCACCCCCAAGACATGACTTTCTGGAAGCTTATGGCTGGGGCCTTCCATCTTAGGGTCATCCAGGAAGGTAAGTGAAGTCTTTCCAAGCTACCAAGATTTAAGAATATTCAGGTTTGAGGGTTTCCCACGTATGATTCAAAGTCTCTTTTGCCATTCACCTATCCTAAAGGTATACCTAGATTCTGTGCTGTGTGAATTCAATAGCCATGGATAAATGCCGCATTTCACTTTGCTTTTACCATGAGTCTGTTAAAGAAAAAAAGCAATTAGAGAAGCACAGGGGTAATCTATAAGTACAGACCTAGGAGTTTGCTAAAGCAGTCTCCACCGGTTCATTTTAATCCATTTATTCCCATTGACCTAACGTAATTGTACAAAAGTTTAGGTTCAGTGTGAAGAGACATTTCCAGATTGAAGTCAGAAGATCTATAACCTGTCTATATTGACTAAAAAAAGTATAGAACTCAGCCTCCAAAATATAGAAATATAGGAAGCGGCCAAAAGCACCCTGATTGGTTGTTTAAACATGTCCTAAATTTAAAGGGCAAGTATACAACTTACAATGTTGTTTATCCCACGTAGACATTGGAATTTGCTCTTTGTTTTTCTGCTTCAAAGTTTTACTCTAATTTTGGGCCTGTCCTTCAAGAATAACCCAGATAGGAAGCCTTCCCATCCTTTTCATAGTTCTACAGAATAATCTCATTAAGTGGGACGTCATAAATTTGAAGTCAAAATCATTAAGGCAGAGGTTCTCTAAAGTTTTCTTTGGCACTAGCCAGGGATAAAATGGTTTGCTAAGCAAATTAATAGTGTCAATGAGATTTAGAGAGTAACATTTGCCTGTCTCAGAAAACAAACTATTGTCAAGTCCATTAGAACCTATGGCTATCAATTAAGCGCATGCCAGACTCTGTTTAAATGGATGCTGCGGCAGAGACTCGGGCAGATGTGGGAAGCCACACCAGCTGCTCTGCTCTGTTTGGTGACTGAATGACCTTGAGCCAGTTACTTTGTTTTGCTAAGCCCTGGTTTTATCCTCAAAAATCATAATGAGAACAGGCTGAACATACCTAAAGTACCAGAGAGATCTTGCTTGCATTTCTACTATTGCCTTTTCTCTTCTATCTCTTCTGTTTATTCCAAAATAGCCAAGAAGAACACCCAGGAGTGAGAGATACATTTACTTACCCCAAAGTAGGGGTCTCCACTTGAAAATAATAAAAACACCACTCCTTTCCAAATTTTCTATTCTGCAGAGTGCCCTTTAAAATGAATTAGAGGGCTGGGGATTTAGCTCAGCGGCAAAAGCGCCTGCCTGGCAAGCGCAAGGTCGTGAGTTCGGTTCCCGGTACCGGAGAAAAACCAAAATAAAATAAAATAAAATAAAATAAAATAAAATAAAATAAAATGAATTAGAGAGATGTAATTGTACTTTCAAGATAAAATGATAATATCTAATCATAAGACAAGTTCACATTTTGCCCTTCGAAAGTGAGTTGTCCGTATTTCTAAAATAAGCCCAAATAGCTTTTAAAAATTGAATGGATTACAACTACCGGGAATATGTTTTGGGATACACGACCTGTAGGAGAGATCCCGGCAAATGTCATCTCTGTGCGGAAAGGATGGTCCCTGCGTCTCTGTCTCCGGAGCTCGCACTACAGTGCGTGAACCACGCAGGGGCGTACGCATGGCGCTAGTTACTGAGCTGTGAAGAACAGGGCTAACCATGCCCTGGGGGCCTGCCTCGACACCACATTAATGATTCCTACATACACAAATTCATTAGTTGCTTAATTAAGTTAAATCATGAATTGAATTTGTTTAATCATTAATTAAGGAACAAGTAGTACTGTGCTAAAATTTAACACCTCGGGAAAAAAAATGAGTTTAACTTTCTGGCGCTCTATGCCTACCAAATGATTACTGATTTTGCCCCATTCCTCATTGTACACACACTTGCACACACGCACACACGCACACACACACACGGGCACACATACACCCATGCACACACACAGACTACTTACAGAAATATTTTTAACTTTGCTTTTTCTGATATGGTGCTGCCTTGAAAAGAAAAGTGAAAGTCATTTGTTTACAGATCAGACACTTGATTTTCGCTCCTTCTGCAAATGGCATTTTCCTTACTTAAGAGAGAGGAGTGGAAGATCTGCTGAGTTTCCCAAGATGAAATTGTTGCCTGTTTTCCTCCTGAAGAGTCAGTATTCAGTGGAGGGAAATTTGAATCCCAAATGAATTCTCGGGAGATTTATATCAATAATCTCAAACCTTGCAATCAGCACTTCAAACATTCAATAATTGTACGGTAGAATCATAAGCAAAGGTGTTTTCTTGAGAATAAAGTGAAGAAGTGCAGTGATTCAACACCTGTAATGAAACTCCCTTTCAACAGCCACCGGCAGACGCTGGGTGGCGCCTCAAGCTCCTAGACGTGCGTAGAGGTGGGATCACGGTCATTCGCTCTGTGAATACAAGCAGCTCCCCAAATGTTGGCCACGACTGCTGACTCCTCCGCACTCTCCCACGGACCCCTGATTTTCTAATACACCGTTTCAGTTTATCCTGGTAACTGGCACTGATCAGGAAGTCACCCACAGTATCTTTCACAGTTGTTTCTCCAAAGAAGGTTGTGAGTTCTGGTGTGCTTGATTTCCTTTCTCACATTGCCAAGCGGTGATTCGGTGGGGTGTACTGGGCAGTGTGACTCGGGGACTCACCGCTAAGAATCTTTGCTTCGGCATAACTGTCCAGCTTCTGGCTCAAGTGAGTGGGCTGGTTGCCATGGCAGCAGACAACCAAATTCTCTACCTGGCATTTCTCTCTGGCTCTTAAAAGCCATGAAGTGTGAGAATTGTGTTTTCTAGGTGCTCCTGGCTAAGGCAGGGGAGTTCTTTCACCTATTACTCCTGAAAGATGATTTAAAATTCCTGTCTTCCAAGTTAAGCATCAATCAGCCCACAGATACATTCAAATCGTGTATCATGAGACAATGCAGCATACCTCATGGCAGATAAATGGAGCCTCTGTGTTTGCCATGGGAGGGCAAGATCTGCGTGGGTTTCAATAAGTAAGAAAACTCTGCAGAAGAGGAAATTTTAAAAAGGACGGAAGCATTTGTTCTTACTAAATGGGAACAGAGCACTGGCACAGTAAATTGTATCTGCAGAATTCTGTGTCTTTAAGCAAAATAAGACAGATGATAAAAAATAGACGAGTTTTTTTGCAAGAGGGGAGGAGGCTAAGAGGTGGCGGGAGGTGGTAGCAAGCAAAGTTTGCACTTCATAATGAATTTAAGATGTAAAGGGAATATTCATGGGAAGAATCAATCAGCCACTTGAAAGGTGGGTCTGTGGCATGGGAAAAAATGTTGATATTCGACAGTCAGCAAGTTAGATAACATACATTGTTTATGTCAAGAGACCAATTTTAAAAGAGACAAAGATTAATTAAAAGTTAATTATAAGGCAAGTACCACAGTACACTATTTTCTTGCATGCCCTAGGAAGAGCAAACGTAAAGGTACATGGTGGGTTTTGCAAATCCCAAGTGTCAAGGCAAATAATCCTCAATATTGTATGATAGAGATGGGTAGGTTATGCAAATGCAGGGGGTGGGGTTAAATTTTCAACTTTCCACTTATGCTACATGGACAGCACCCACCACTAGAATGCTTTGCTTGTCAAATTCCAGTAAAGACTTCATCTTATTTAGAACTAGAACTGCTAGAACTATTGTAAGGGGAAGAGAATGTGGAATCTGTGCTCTGGATTTTAAGTCTTCTTCCTTTCGTCATGCATCTCATTGAACAGAGCAAGTCAGGAGGCCACATTTGAGTTCAAAAGGAGGGAAATGTGCAAGTTTATGAAACATCCAGGAGAAGAAATGGAATGTGGAATGTGCACGTTTATGAAACATCCAGGAAAAGAAATGGAATGTGAATTCTTTATAGACTGAATTGTGTCCCTCACAAATCATGTACTGAAACCTTAAATCCTGATATGACTCTGTTCAGAGACAAAGCCATTAAGGACATGATTAAGGTTAAGTGCAGTAGGAAGGTGGGGCCCTAATCCAGCAGGAGTGGTGGCTTTGTAAGAACAGACACCAGATCTTTTCCTTCTCCCTCTCCCTCCCCTCCCCCTCCTTCCCCTCCCCCTCTCCTTCCCCTTCCCTCTCTCTCTCCCTCCCTTTCCCCCTCTCCTCTCTATTTCCTCCTGCCATGTGAACATACAATGAGAAAATGGCCATTTACAAGTCCAGGAAGAAGGCCTTACCAGAAACTAACCTTGATAGTACCTTGATCTTTGACTTCTAACCTCCATACCTGTGAGATATAAGTTTTCGTTATTAAAGCCGCGTGGTCTGTGCATATTGTTCTGACAGCCCCAACCAACTCGGACAAACTCAAGTGATTATCACAGCCACAGCAGCTGTATTTCAGTGTGAACAACTCACTCAGCATTATGAGTCTTTATTAGATTTCTGTGATGTTAGACTGAGGCTTGGGTTATCTGTCAAATTAAATGAACCTGGTAAAAACAAATAGAAATCAGATGCAAATAAATGCTCCATTAAGGGCTCTTCCCCATTTACACTGAAAAGTATTTTCTTAGTGTTGTTTTCATATATTTCAGATCAGGATAAATATTCTCAGCTCTAGCTTTCATCCCAACTCACTTAAAAAGCAAAAATACTTCCAAGTCAGCTATATTACTTCTTTCAACTCAGCATGAAAATAATTCAGTACAGAGGCAGAATCCTGCCTACTGGTGATTACAAGTTTATGAAACAGAGAGTCGTCTTGTATTTTTCATCCAAGCAGCTCAGGGTGTTTAGCAACCATAATCTGACCATGCTAAAAGGTCTAACATGAAGATACAGCCCTTTTATACCATTAGCTCAGAGATGTGGTAACTCAGGCGTGAATGTCTGGGTATGTGATCCCTTTCCTGAATTGTACCAAGGCATTTTTTTTCCATGTCTCACTCCAACTTCCTGGAATTGCTCCAGGTTTACGAAGGAGCCACCCTGTCTGTCACCCAGAGCTTTTTCTGTCTGTACTGTCTGGGATTTCCCCCACCTCTTTGGGGACTTCCTCCTTGTTACTTCCAATGCTAAGTTCTCCTCGGTGTCCCTACCTTCATGTTTGTGTCATGGAGGTTTTATCCTCTCAGCAGTTAGGCTTGGGTAATCTCTCCCTGAGCACTTTTCTATAGGCATCGTGGTATTTATTCTGTATAGCAATACGCCCACCTCTAGTCTGCCCTGGAAAGGGCTGCTAGGGTCACGGGACAGGAAGGGAGCCTGGATGGCAGCTGGCAGTGGTTTGTTGCTGTCCCATCTGGATGGGTACAGAAGGTTCTCCCTGAGCGTTTCCCCCGACAAACTGAAACAAAGTGAAATTTAGATTTGCCCGAAGTGACACCAAAAGACCTCGGGAAAAAATAGTAGCAAATATTAACGGAGCAGTTATTATATACCAGACAGTTTGTAAAGACTTTGCATGTAATAAGAAACATTCTGTTTCAATTCTGGTTCAGCCCTCAAGGATCTATCTAAGAGGGGAAAGTGTTGAGTAGCTCCCATTCCTGGAGTACAAGACCCAGAGCAGCGTTCCTTTTGGGGTCCATTGGCTGCGGTGCCACAAGGGCCTCGTGCAGTTGAGATTCCACCCCACCCGCCAGCTGTCCTGAGCTTTGGGCACGGGCTGGCTGTGAATCCAAGACTCAGTTCCTTTTGTCGCCTTTCTGTGTGTAACAAAATTGCCTTGCTTAGCCCATTGTGAGTGTTCTGTGACCCTGGACTCCATGCAAATGGTAGAGATGGCTGCCCCGGATGCTGTAGACTGAAATTCTAGGGCAGCCACAACACAGTGTACCGACTTCAAGGAAAGGGAAACACCAAATGACATCTTACTGATGAGCAAGGTGAGGTTAGAAATGTTCAGTGCAGTAACTCGGAAGGTGAAGTTAGAAATGTTCAGTGCAGTAACTCTTAGACAATGCAATTAGTAGGGGCAGTACTGGGTCCCACACCTGGACAGCTGGTGCCTACAGCTACACCCTTTACCACTGCCCTACCGCAGTGCACCACCTGCAGCAGGAGGAACAGGACCTACAGCCAGACACTGGGACAAAGTCCTGGCTTCCACATTTATGAGTTACTACACCAGGGAGGTTGACCACAGTTCAGATATCTTCCTGTACAATACCGGATAAAAATATCTGCTGTCCACTTCTTAGGACTTAAGCAAAATTCAAATTAGATCAGCTCTATGAAAATACTTTACAGATTGTTAATTGCTTTTTAAAAATAGACATAATATCACCTACTAAATGTGTTTGCATTCTTGTAAAGAGTTTGATAAGGAATGTTTGAAAACTATGGTACAAGTTTAACTTTTATGCAAAGAGCTTTACAAGGGATGTTTGAAAACTATGGTGTATGTTTAATTGTTTAAAAAAATTACAATAAGACACACATTGTCATTAATCCTCCTCCAAATGCTCCCCTCACTTCAAACACCCCTATCTTATCATTCTTGCAACATTCTGAAGCACTTCTGGAAGTCTTCTTTCATAAATGTCTTTACAGGTTATGATTTAAAAAAACAGTGAATGTTGCTGCTAGGTGCTGTCCAACAGAAAGGAAGAGCTGTAAAAGCATTATGGTATATCTTCACTCACCTTCTTCACCAGACCTGGCACTGTGAGACTTCTGGCTCTTCTCCAAATTCAAAATGACCAGGAAACATAAATATTTTTAACTGATTGAGAATATCAAGACAACCACAACAGTGCAGCTAAAGACCCATTTGGAGGACAAAAATTGGTAACAGTGAATGCAAGCAAGCCTGTGAAATTAGTTTTATCTGTTTAAATTCTAAAATGAAAGGAGGTGTGGTGGCACATGTTTGTAATTCCAGCAACTTGGGAGGCTGAGGCAGGAAGATCACAAGTTTGACTTAGTAAACCTAAGCAACTTATGAAGACTGTGTCTCAAGAAAAAGCTTTAAGATGATTGGTCCTGCCTTGGCTCAGGCTGCCATAATAAAATATCACAGGCTGGGTTGCTTAAACAACAGTGTATCTATTGTACATTTGGTCCTTATTTGCACTTTCGGTTTCTCACACCAGAGAAACAACGCAATATAATAGATACTGTAAAATAGGAAGAAAATGTTCAAATGGGAAGGAGAACAAAGGAAGGAGGAGGTGGAAAGGAATTTTCATGGTTGGAGAAGTACAATTTAGTTCATAGTACTTCCTCACCCCTAATACTCTCATATGTTACAAGCAAAGAATTAACTTCTATACTAAGTCAAATAAATAAGTCAAATAAATACATATCGATAAAGATAAGTCAAATAAATACATATCAAATAAAACAATAATCAATAAAGCACTTGTATCTTACATTGGACCAAACTACATGTTTGACTTTGCTGTGTGTCATATCACCTAAAATTTCTTTTGTTGTTTTCTTTGTCTTAACTTGGGTTGGTGTTCATATTAAATCATATTCTTTGAACATCTGCCAGTGAAAAATGAGTGATGAAAAGATTTGTCAGACATAATCAACAGAATTGTCAAGAAATCACAATGTTATTTCTCCCTTTTTGGCTTATTCCTAAAATATTTCCGGAGACCAGCTTTAGACAAGGCACCATGCTGTCTGCTGAAACCAGACCTTCAACAACACTCGCTCCAGTCAAAGACCCAAGTCACACACAGAAGGAGCAGTGAACATGGCAGAAAGTGATAAGGTTAGTAAGAAAGATGTGGAAGAAATTGTTCCAGTGGCAGCTCAAAGAGGAGGGTAGCATCAAAAGAGATGAGGGGTGAGGGAGCATTTGAAATAGGTCTTAAGCAGTAGGTGCATTTGCACGTTGGGAGATAAGAAGGAAAGAAATGCCAAGGAAGGGAAGTAAGGTTTATTTGAAGGCAAGTTCCCTGTTCTTGAAGACAGGAAATGCTTAAACTGCTAATGTAGACCACTCCTGTTGGGTGTCTTAGACTCTGGGAATATGAAGGAGAGAAAAGACACATCTATCACAAAAATATGCAAATTGTTACCTGTTTAATAATCAACTAATTAATGAAGTTCTCCCTATGAAAAATGTCTTTTGTTTATATAACTCAAAATAAAATACTGCATAGTAACAACAGAATAAACCAAGTAATTGCCCTTCCCTCCCCAACACAAAGAATGAGGCCTTTCTGTTACTAGATTATGCTTTTGGAGAATAAAACAGTAATACTACCCTTTAGAGGGTAGCATAATTCCACTCCAAACATTGGCTTTGCGTAACAGACAAACATACATATATACATACTCATTATGATAATTATCTCATAATCAACATTTTTACTGAGTGTATTCCTGAAGGAAAAAGAAATTCCTAATAAATGTATATACTTGAGCTGAGGTAATCTTTGAAAAATTAGTACCCTTCTTGGATGCTTTAAGTGTAAAAAAAAAACCCTGCCTTTTAATTAATACCCTTGATTAATCTGGAATGGGCCAGCAGTTAGTCTGTAGAAAGGAGGACTGGGAAAAACTAGCAACATGCTAATGAAGGTTTCAAAATGTGCTACATTGGCATAAGGATTATTTTGAGCTGAAAGCAATTGACAAGCAGCTGGCTTTCTGCCTTCCCTTTCTGCCTAAAAGCAAGACTTATTTCTAAACTGTAGAGATCTCTTCCTCTCCCATACTAGGAAGAGGGAGAATAACTCTTAATCGTAGGAGATAACACTTATCACTGGAGCTTTAGGTCTGCATTTTTCTTTTTTAAAATGACTAACTAACCCTGATCTTCCATTACTATCCCTCATATCTACTCTTCCCCACAATTTATTATGAATCAAAACCCAAATGTTTTATTTTGTCTGGTCACTTCACAATTTATTTCTCTGTGTTTCAAAAATGATGCATAAGTCCTCACCTAACTGCTTCTTTGAGTTTTGCATTTTTTTCCTGCAAAGTTCTCCTGTGAACTTGAAATAAACCTTTTCTCCTGTTAGTTTGTCTTCGGTCAGTTTAATTCACAGAGTCTAGATCCAGAACAAGAGAGAGTGGAGAAAGTTTTTCCTGGTGACATCGTCAGTATGCAGTAAGGGTTTGGGGAAGACCCTGAGCAGAAGCCTTAAATTATACTCTCATAGGCTCAGGTAAGTATTACAGCGAGGGTAGGGGCTGGCAAGAGCTGGGGTGCTGCAGACCATGCCAGCTCTGTCTTTTGCCAGTGCAGAAGCTGAGCCGGGACACATTTACTTGAGACACTTAGTCCAAGCCTGCACTGCAAGCTACAACTTAACAGTTCAAGCTATATTCAGATGAGTCTTGCGCCTGCACTGTAGAAGCCTTTCTACAGCTCTCTGATGCCTCTCGACTCCCATGATCAGAGAAAAACAGTTTAACCTCTTCAGTTTGTCTTTGTTTTTAATATATATATGTTCTTTGGTGTGATAACAGGGTGGTAGGAAATAGCCATAGATCAGGAGATGAACTGGACGTGTAATAAACCCCCATTTCTTAGACCCTAGATTTCAAGGCCTTCTAAACACAGAAGCACGTCTTGCCGTTAGAAGAGTTGAAGATGCATGCAAAAATGAGGTTTTTAAAAGGTTTTGTTTCCCAGGCAACTGCTGTCAGTTCAGGATTGAATGTGAGCTTTCGAATCCCCAGAGCCACTCTCCCCCACCCATCCTTAGCCTCTTTACTGCAGTGAAGATGTAAACTCTGAGAACCCAGAATCCCAGTTTCCTTTGGAGAATGAAAGGAGATGCATGTAATTGTCAGGAAATGATGCTGAATTCAAAAGAGGACCATGCCCGTCAGCAGGCGGTGCGCTGGGGAAAACAGTCCCTGTGATGCTGGCAGAGAAAGGGTACACTGACCAACATATTGATAGGCCTGTGAAAGACTGGAAAAGAAAGTATGCTATCATTACTGTTTTTTATAGTTGTGGGGATGGAAGCCAGACCCGCACCCTGTTAGGCAAAGCCCTCTGCCGTGCAACTCCACTCCCAGCCCCCTGTCATAATCTTTCCGTGGGTTGTGCCTGACTGTAATCCCAGCAGTGGAGAAGCTGGGGCAGAAGTAACACAAGTCCAAGACTAGAGAACAAAACAAAGCAAAATTTTTTAAATGTAGTTTTCCTCAGTTGGTAACGGGGCAGGGAAACTTGCCTCTTTCAGCACCGTAAAGTCAACATTTGGTACCTGATTGACAGCAGAGATGCTGTTCTAAGGGTTTATTCCCAAATGAGCCACAAGCTGTATCAGTCAGGATTTACTAGAGGAGCAGATATAATACAAGATAAACAAATGTATAAGAAATTACAAGTTTTCAGCTTCCTGCCTCGTAGGCTCCTGGAAGGAGGGTCCCGGGCGCACAGGGAGCCTTGGGTGGGGAGTGCCGGTCTTCCGGCTGGCTAGCTT
>NW_004955421.1:23290294-23303721 GCF_000276665.1 Chinchilla lanigera | reverse complement strand
GTCAGCTATAGAGTTGGATGAGGAAGCATGCAGAGGGTGTCTGCACGCTGGAGATTGAAGAGCCCAGCCCCAGGCCTGGAGCTCACTGCAGTGTCCATGCAAGTCCGTATCAAAAGGCTGATGGGTGTGTGACAGAATGTTGAAGAATCTACAATGATGGCCGGAGAGCCAACACTAGAAGGCTGAAGAGTCCCAGATGGAAGAAGAACAGTCTGCACCAGAAGCCAGGAGATGACCAAGCTGAAGGTGAAGATGAGCTCCTCCGAAGAACCACCAGCCAGTCCTTCCTCAATTCCTTTTTTTATGCAGTCTACCTGCTCTGGGGGGCTGGGGGTCATCCTCTACACTCACACTCTCTGCATGCCTTGCTCTTGCACAGGCTTAGGATGAATACAAATTAAGCACCCTGGCTCCCTTCTAAGTCATAGAGTTAACCTTCTAAACTTCTCAAATTAACACAATAAACAACATCCCAGAAGGGTAAGGGCATGTCCTTCTTACCCCAAGAAGCAGAACTGCTAAGTCACTTAGCCAAACCTCTAGACTCCCCAAGTTGACACAGTGTATCAACCGTAACACAAGTGTCCACTGTTAAGACAGCTCCAGCCATGCACATTCTGAGGAGCTTCAAATCACCCAGGGGTTTGAGATGGCCAAGACAGTCAACACAAACTTGAAGATTTCCTAATAGCCTCAAAATCTATTATGTGGAATTTATATATATTATATATTACATAACATGTAAATATATTATATGTATATATTTGAAGCATTAAAATGTGAATGCCCACTTGTCTGGATAAAGGCACACCTTTTCTGGCCTTTCCTACCAGACTGGCTCTCAGCTTTCAAAAGCAGTCACGAGTTTTACAATGGGTGGAGTGGAGGACATCTTAAACTTGTTTCAAAAATATTCTTTCTTTCTCAATGCAGTCTTCAGCTATAAGCCACAGGAGCATATGCACAATCTCACATTTGAAAACAAAACTAGCCACTGAGGTCCTTCTACGTGTTAGAACATTTTGGGGGCAGGTAAATGGTAAAAACTTATTCTTTAAAAGAAATGTCCTGGTGAATATATTCTTTATTAAACTTTCACTCTTCCTCTGTGTAAGCATCTCTCTCTCTGTCTTTCACATACACACACACACACTCATTTATCACCACTTCCACTAAGTGTTTTCTGAGAAGTTTTTCTATAAACTCTAGACTATTCTATATAGCTATGACTTTTTTTCTGAATTTCAAGAATTATTCTTCTCTTTTTTGATAAAATTAACCTGCATATTACAACCCTGCATTTACTATGGAGCTATGATAATAATAAGGTTCTTGAAGGGGTCACATCCCTGTTATTTTTCTGTTGCCACCTTCAGGAGCTCCCTAAGGCTGACAGAGTTAGCTATTAAACTTTTATTCAGAGAAAATATTTTTCCATCAGGCACTTTTCTCCAGTGGTGGCTAAATAACCTGCCTCCTCCAGCCTGGCCCACATCTGACACTAAACTTGCACACATCTTGGCTGTGCAAACCCCTCTAAGTTGTGTAAGGGAAAAAAGAAAGGGGAAAGATCACATGCTTCCCTAATCTAGGGCTATTTTTTGCTCTCTCTGGATTTGACCATATCAATAAACTAATTTTAAAATCCAGGAAGATTTTCTCCAACTCACAATTTAGTAGTCGAAGTATCAGTCCTGAAGGAGGATAAGATGCTCACACAATGTTAGATTCATTTCTAGAAGTTTTTAGGGGGAAAAACAAGAAAATGAGCTCTTAGCATTGGGAAGGAAGACCAGCAATGGACCCAAACATTCAGAATGTCACCATAGCTGAATGGGGAGGAGCCTGCACCAATTCCCAGGCATTTAAAGGGTATAATTTTATTCTCTGGAAAATAATGTCTTTTTAAAGCCCAAGAATGCTAATACTTTTATGTTTATTGTATTCAAGGGACAAGAATTTCACAAAACCTCAAGAAAGATTCAAGAAAAGGGAAAATACACAAAGCAAAGAGAAAAAACAAAGAATGAAAAGGAAAACAAATAGGATATAGAGCATAAAATATGGATGAAAAGAGATAGAACGTTCATGAATAAAAGACAGAAAGAGAGAATAATTATAAAGATGGCTCAGAAATCTGGAACAACATGATCTACTCACGGTATAGGACAAAGTTAAAGAAAGGGAAATTGCTCCTAATTATCACTATTATGCACATTAAAAATGCTGAAGGTAAAAACAACAAATCATGGACTCTGACTTTCTGTTCCAGAGTTTCACTGAAGTTTTCTTGGCGCGTGTACCGGTGAGCAGTCTCAGAATTGTATATTGCAACATAATAAAAACCTGAGAATTTTGTATCTGGCAGGGGTGTTGAAAGGATTTGGTCCAAATCCCTGATTATGCAGATGAAGACACTAAGAAGGACATTCCTAGGTCCAGAAATCTGTTTCCCCTTCATTACCATCCCACAAGAACAAATGAGCGCGTGCTAATGAGTAACAATGAGGTGAATGCTGGGACACTAATGACCATGGAGGCCAACTCTGATTCTGCAAGCTGGGCATTCTCCTTGCTGACCTGGAAGCCAGGGTGGTCTCCTTACCATACTGCTCCCTATAACTTTCGGCTCAGGTTGAAAAACATACATATTTAATACATCCATCGAACTTTGGAAATTTGGGGTAGGATGGGGCAATTTCATGAGTTTCTGAGGCAAGCTTTCTTCTAAAAGCTCAAGATTTCCCTTTACCGAGACAGCCAATTAAAATTGCTTACAAAATTATTTGGGTGTGGATTCAAAAATATTTCAGACTCTCTATGTATAGATGCTATTTTAAAACAGGATCTAAATATTCTTCTTAAAAGTATCTTAAACTTTTTTTCTGTTAGTGTCTGAACTCTTTTTTTCAGACCATCAGCTTGTTTTCAATGATTTTTTCAAACAAAGGGAGGGGTTGGCGTGATTTTAAACTGCAGAATGAAAAAAATTTTAAAAATGTGTGTTGTCTGAGAGTTTTTGTGTTAGTGCCCACGGGTTTTCTACAAACTTGCATATGCTGTCTCACACTGTAGCACATTTACTAGGCTAAGGAGGACAGGGTAAAAGGAGGTGTTACAACATCCAAATTAAATCTTTTATTCCATAACAAAGACACCACAAGCTCAACATAGAAAGTTTAAAGATATAGAAATGTTCAAAACTTTAAATGTTACTCATAGATTAACTACCATCACCATTTATACTTTCTTTAGGGATTTTTTTCCCCTATACCAATTCTCTAATACCAACTGTCTAAATTTGTCATAAAATTGCTTTTAAAATAGAACTGAAGGATAAGAGATTTTAATCAGTGTGAGGTATTTGAATTATCTGAAACAATATCTCAAATTGCTACCTCTTTAGTGTTGGTAAGTGCTGCCAGTGGTTTACCTAATATAATCCACTCTCTAAATGTATTGTTCCTAAGGATGAAATTTCTCCAAGTATTACTTTTATTCTCAAGCTCTTTATAATCAACTTATTTTAAAATAAGTATGTGCAATCCAGAAAAATCCCTGTGCATTACTCAGCTTTTGATTATATGATAAGTACCTGAGATAATCAACTTACAAAGAGGAAAGGTTCATTTTGGCTCATGGTCTTGGAGATGTCGGTCTACGGTTGATTGATTTCTTTTGCGCTTGGCATTGCATCGTGATACAGAGTAAAGCAGTTTACCTCCTGCCGCTAGGAGCAGAAGAGAGAAAAAGGAAAGGAATGAGTCTTACTGTCCTTTCAGGGCACATCCCAGTGACCGAAGACCTCTCTTGGCTCCCCCTCTGGAAGTTTCCACCACCTCCCAGCAATGCCAAGCTGGGGGCTGAGCTTTTAATAAGTAGGGCCTTGGGACACATTCCAGATCCAACGCTTTTATCTAGTCTTCCGTCTTGTTTTGTTTTTTATTTCCTCTATATAGTTTCATCAGAATGGCTAAACTGCCAGTGCCTCACTTCAGAAGCTCATTTCCTTTTCAGAACAAGTCAAATAACTACCAGGAAGAGGACTTGAAGAGAAAGGACAATTGCAAAACAGTGGTTTTTCAATAAACTGCCCAAGAGGCGCAGACTCATTAGTACAACATTTTCTCATGGAAATATTCTTAGAATGCTAACTCATATAAGAAGGATGTGGACAATATAAAAGAACCAAAGGTAGTCCGAAAGGAAAGATATGTTTTAGGAGTCAGATCACACCCACTGAGTCTTCAGACTTGAGCACCTCTATTTAGGAGAAGCACTAAGAGGCTGTGCTGTACTCAGTCTCACGGTGAAAGGGGGAGGCAGAAGCCCTGAGACAGAAGTGTTAATTAGAGGAACTGTGGCTGTTAATCATATGTAAATTTGACTAGACTAAGAAATACTTACCAGGTTAATAAAGCACATTTCTGTGCATCTCTGTTAGTATTTTCAGAGATATTGGTATGCGGGCCACCATTGAGAAGGGAGAACCCACCCTGAGTGTGGGTGACACCGACCAATAGGCTTGTAGCCTGGATGGAATGAAAGGGAAGAAGCGGGGAGTCGGCCTGTGTTTTAAAAGGCTCTGTTCTGCTTGAGTGGGGAGATCTACTGCTACTGCCAACACCTGTGCATATCAGACTCCAGTTTCGTCACTTTACACAGAATCATACCAGCAACTCTCCAGGAAGCCACTAGGCCTTTGGTCTAGGGTTGACAGTGAACCTTCGGCTGTTCTTGTTCTGGATCTTCCAAATTTTTGGACTAAATAGCAACTGGATTCTCCAGCTCTCTAGCATACAGATAGCCACTGTGGACTCTCCTACCTCTGACCCTGTAAGCTACTTAATAAACCCGCTTGTGTAATTAGAGATAGATAGATAGATAGATAGGTAGATAGATAGATAGATGATAGATAGGTAGATAGATTCACTCTGGTCCTCTAGAGAATTCTAATCAATACAGGAATGGAGAAAGGTTTATGGGGGCTGCACTGGTGAACCACAGGCAGATGCAAGGTAAGCAAAGCAAGGCAGGATGAGACCTTTTTGGTAAAGATCCAAGAAACCATGGCAGAACCTATACATGGAGTCATCAAAGGGCTAGAAGCCTACTTCTAAACTCAGGATTATGTGATATTTACAGGAGGACTTCTACACCGGGAGATCAACTCTGGATTCCTAACATCCTTTATACTCTTGGGGTTTTGACACAACACTGAGAAGTGTAAGTCTGAGTCTTTTCTGCTTGAGTGGGGAGATCCATTGTTACTGCCATCACCTGCGTACATCAGACTAGTTCCATCACCTTTTCTACACAGAAACATATCAGTGACTCTCCAGGAAGCCACTCGGCCTTCTATACTGCAGAAGTAGATTGCAGTCCATGGTTGGACTGAAATTATATGTATTAGTCTCATCTTCCTTTTTTTGAAGTCCAAAACATTTTTAATCAATTAAATGCATCTGTGTAAAATGATCCATTTTTAAGTGGACTGATCCATTTCCAAGCAAGAATAAGTCCACAGACCACTGAGTGGAAAACCCACAGAGCTCTACTAAAATATTAGAAAGCATATTACTGCAGTTGCATGCTAATAAGCATTGCAGAGCAATAAGCTTCTCTAATTTTCTAGTTCCTGTTCTTCATAACAACATCTGTTGACCTAAAGCTGGCATTCAGCGTGGCGCATATGTGCCAGAAATTGCAAAGGTAGACAGGCACAGAGGAGGAGGTGGGTGCTGCCCGGGAAGAAGGAATAAGAAAGACAAAGGGAGATAGTGGCGTTTTTATTTGTTTTTCGAATCGCTTTTGAAGACCAGAAACAAACCAAACACTACCCACTGCAATATCCCATGCTTAAGCAGAATTATTTATCCTGTAACCTTTCCCAAACTGTCTGCAAACCGGACGGATGATGTGGTGGACCTTGAGCTGGTACAGGCAGGTACGGTTCTCTGCAGTGACCAAACCACTACTTTGTTGACAGAGAGCTGCATTCTCCAGATCACAATTAGCTCCAAACAAAGCACCCTTTGCAAAATTAATTATCTTTCCCTTCCAGGAACTGGTCATATTTCCTGCTCAATGTTTGTATTTTTGCATATTTTGTTTCATGTTAACTCTCTTTCAAAAATCAGAAAAACCTAATCCTACCATTCCTTTAATTAATGTTGTGCTGTTATTCTTTCCAAAACACAAAACAATTCCTGACTCTGCTCAGGAATCTAAACAAAGACAGTCATGAGTTTCCACAGGAGAAAAAAGAAGTTTGAAGTACATTGTTCTCTCAGGATATTCTGATATTTTTGGAACAAACCTTCACGGTGCCTGGTGTGGCTATGTCATAATTTGAGGGTGATTCCACCTCAGTGACACATTTTGTTTTGCCTTCGCAGGGCTTGTTACATCAATCAAGAAAGATGAGAATTATATCTCAAAACAAAAATCTTGATAAAGCTACCCTTTGCTCAGAAACACTTCTTATTCCTATTGACATGATATGTACAGGGAGAACAAGAACTTGAATAAAAAAAATTACGTTCACTAAGAGATGGTCCCTTATTGCATTGCTCCAGATAGTTTTTATCGAACTACTAGTTGCTAAAATTAATGACTACCTCTGACCTCCTCTGGAAATAACCTACTCTCCAATTATGGTTTCCAGGATAGTTTTCTTCTCTGTGGAGCAGGAGGCATGAGCAGCAAAAGGTAATTAGCAAGAAAAGCAAGTACAGCATATTTTCTACTCTCGGTGACACTGGGGTTTGACTGAGGGAACAAAAAGTTATTTTCTCCCTTTGGTGGAAATTTCAACTGTCAATGTTTCCGTATATCTGAAGCATTTTGATATTGTGGAAAAATCACTGCCTCAAGGGATAGGGAAACTGAATAACGAGGGAATAAGAAGCAAGATAATTGGTGGTAACCAAAGCCGGGGAGGGTTTGATGGTTTCCCAGACCCTGACAATGTCAGACGTTTTTGCTCTTCCAGTGAACTGGGAACTGGAAGGAAACACAGGCTACCACTGGAAATTTAATAAAATGTTCCATAGAAACAACTGATTTCGTAAAATGTCTTTTAAGTTTTAGCAGAAAGCTGACATAAGGAAGATAAGCTCCCAACGCAATGATGCCCTGGTGTCCACCACTGTTGTTATGCGTCTGTCCCTTGGAAAACTGTCACACTTTTCATTTATTCAGTAGATATTTTTAAGCATGTTTACACCTCCAAGGATATGCATTCAAAACCCAGAAAGTGTGGGGGCAAGGAAGTTGAGACCATGCAGAAAACAGGTTTCTGGGCTTGGTAAGATCAGCCTGAATGCCAGTTTGTGATCATGTATGCGGCACTCGAAAGAAGTGGAGGAAAAAAAGCACACAAAAGAAAAGAGAATACCAGATTTCTAGGGGCTAATGCCAAAGAGACTTTGAACTTGGCACAAGATACCTCAAAGTTCAGAGGAGATTCAAGGAGGGCACCCTTCTCATTTCAGTTCCATGCTCAGAAAGGTGTCACAGCATGATGTACATTCACTGGGGGTGGGGTGGGGGTGGCAGGAATTGAATTTTACATCTCCTTGTACAAAGCTGACCTGACTATATTTGAACTCTTCTACTCTGACTTTATTTCTCTACATTTCTAACATGCCTGCATCAGCCGTTCATTAAGAGAGTAGAAAGAGGTAAGAGCTTGCATATTTTATACGTATGCAAAGGAGGTACAAAAATCTGGGTTCTGTTTTCTAAGAATGGCCGAGGACTCTGCAGAAGCAGGTTCTAAAAACCATCTTCCCTCCAGCATCTCGGGTGTCTCTAGGGAAGTCCTCCAAAAAAGGAATGTATTGTTTTGATTTCCAAGGTAATAACATTGGCAAGAAATCATTAACTCCGTAGGTATTGCCGGGAAAGGAGAACCAAGGATTATAGTTCTCCTCACAGTCAGTTAGAATTTCTGATGATGACGCTAGAGGAAAATAGTGGAAGTACATCCATGGGACAGGGATTGTATTTGTTTCACTGAAAGCTAACTCTCACCCCTTTGAGCGATTTATGAATTAATTAACTGGCAAGGTCCCATCTACATATAGTGAATGATGACATCTTTGATAGTGTTGTGTTGTTGTTGTTGCTACTGTTATTGCTGCTGCTGCTGCTATTCTAGGAGAAGGACCCAGGGCCTTGCACAGCCTAGGCAGGCAATTTACCACTGAACCAAACCCCAGACCCAACATTTCTTTACCACATATCACTGTAGTGGATCTTTGGGTTCTGTAGTAGCCCTGTTGCATCTTCTGAAACCTACAACTTGAACTTATTTCTGAATAAGAAGGATTAGCAAAACAAAATTAAGTTATCTACCCCTCCAGCTAAATTGTAGGCCAGGAAATCCCATCACAGTTTAGACTGGACCTGTAAAGACTTCATTGCTTTTTAATTTTACCCTTTGGTCACTAATGGTAGAAATTAAACTCTTTTTTAGTTTTACAAATAAAAAATAAGAGCCTCTTTGCTTATACAATAGAAAAACTAATTAGACAAACCAATCTTCAGGACAGCAGCAGCTCCTATGGCTTATTGGTCAGGATCTTTTCCATCTCCCTGGCTGCTTCTCCAGCTTCTCATTCAAAGAGGTGAGAGTAGCACAGATCCCTACTGCTACTGTTAATACATTTAGAAACTCTTGGAACGAATAGTAGAAGTATAGCGACAGGAAGTCACACTGCCCATGCAATGTACCAATTGCTTCCCTACCTTAGCTAGGCCACAGGATCGCTTCCGCTTCCCTATCTGACAATCCAAGGCACACTCAGAGGCAGAGAAGTACTTTTGTTTTTCCAGGACTGTGGATTGAAACTAGGGATTCAGACAAATACTCTACCCCTGAGCAAATAGGAAGCTAGGCAAATACTCTACCCCTGAGTTAGATACTTGGCCCCCAACAGGACTTTAAAACCAACTCTCTTGTCCAGAACTTTCTAACCTCTTGCCTTATGAAATGGTTATAGCCCTGTGATGATGTCACTGCCTCTGGCCATGTTTCACATTGCTGGTTGGACCTGTCTGACATAAATGCCTGCACAAAACAGGCCTGAGCTTAGATGATCTTTTGTCTCCCGTATCTTGAAAGAAAGCTTCTTGGAGTCTACAGGTAGGTCAGCTTCCCAGCACCTGTCCTCTCCGGCCTCAGTTTCCTTCCTCTCCATCTGTTTACTTAAAAGCAATGTGGTTTACTTAAAAAGCCAAAGTACACAAAAAGCACAGGTACATACAGCTGAAACAGTCAAGCAGCTTCTAGCTTCCAACCTCTCTTGGCTACAGTGTCAGAGAAGGGTCAGGAAACATTGCCCATCCAGAAGAGAGCTCCTCAAAGACTCACTGCATCACATTTACTAATGGATCCCGACGTCCTTTCAGTCTATTTGAAGTGAAAGATTGCAAGATTGTCACTATTCCTCAACACTAACACATTGGTAAATGACATACCTCTATCTTCTGAGAGAAAGAATAACTGATAACTGTTGCCATCCTTTGCACTATGACCATTTTTAACCCTACATGACAGCAAAGACATCCCTGCCCCATAAGATCAGTAGTAAAAGTTCTGACTCACCATTGAGCCTGTAGTGACACCCAGTGAGTAGGGAGGTTGGAATCTTGTTACCCAGAGTGGAAGGCAAGTTCAGTTCTCTGTGAGGCCTCCACAGAGGGGATCCCAATTCCACACTTGGCCTTTTCTCTTCCACCCCAGTAGGGATTGAGGGCAGCCTGTTTGCAACTTGTAGAGCATGAAAATCAAAGCTGTCATTCAGTCTTCGCTGGCTGGTGGAGATTTGGGGCCATAGATCTTCCTGCAGAGTCTGGTTGCAGTGAAATATTGCCTAAAGTTTTTCCATTTTGTGAGGCTGCCTTTCCCTGGCCTTCTGAGCAGAGCGAGCAAGCTTTTCACATGCTTGTATATTTTGTCTGTGCTCGTTGATGCTTCCAGTTTTCTGGTCTCTTCAGGACCCAGCCTGTAATATGTGAGGCATAAAGCAAACAGAAAAAAATTCATGGACAAGTCATTCTTTGAATCCTGGGGTCTCCAGAGCTTACTGCCTTCATTTCTCTGCCCTTCAAAATCCTCTCGTGCTTTCTTTAGGATTTAGAATTTTTAGTTGTACTTAGCAAGGAGGACAGGGAAAACTGTGCCTGCCATTCTGTTTGGGAAATCTATATACTTTGAAACTTTAAATTTGAAACAAACCATCTTTTAAAACTTAGTTATGAAACCATTACATTATCTTAAAGCATGAACAAAACAAGGAAGCGTTTTCCATGAAAGCAAGAAGTCGTGTACTGTGATCTGACCCACTGGAGCACAGATGAACATGAGTCATTTATAGCACAACCTAACAACGGGCTGCAAAGATATAAAAAGATCCTGAAAGAAGAAAAAGAGTACAAAAGATAGTTCACAGCCTGTCCTTGGAGAGCTTAGAGCGATAGGCAGAAGTAAGACCTACTAAAGTGCCACCATGAGGTGCTGTGAATATTGAGAGGAAGTGGGTTTTGGAGCAAGCTCTGGTATTTTCACAGAACTCGCTTCTTGTGACTTAACATTTCTGTCTTTTTCATCTCTAAAATGAGGATGATCATGAAAAGAATTGCAAGATTAAAGATAACAGGTATAAGCATCTAGCTGAGAATTGAGCTCAAGAAATGGTAATATTTAATAGGAAAGAAGTTATAAACACTTTAAAGAACTGAAAAAAGGTAGTAAATGTGGATTCAAGAATTTAATATGATAAAGCATGAAGGAAATTTCGGAGATTAAAGAGCGAAAACCTTGATGTGCTACTTAGGGGCTGTTGCAGTTTATTTACGAGAGCTGACAGAAATGAAGAGTTGGAGAGAGGTTGAAAAACCCAGAAAAAAACAAAAAATACAAAGACATTTTGAGGAAGGAAAATGATAGAACTTACAACTAAAAATGAGAAGTGAAGATGACTAAGATCTCACTAAGTTTTGGCTGGTAGTAGGAGACCTGGGGAAGGTTTAAGGAAATTTAGTAAAACTTGTTGCAATTATTCTCAATGCTTTTTACCAAAGTAAATATAGTAAATTCCTGCCAACTCTGAGCTCTTTCTAAGGTGATCTTGTGATAATAAGGAAAATAGTCATACCTTTCATTTTTTTTGTTTGAATAATGTTGCAATGTACTATTAAATAACTTCTGCTCTTAATTTTTAAATATGTCTTCTGGAGGTTTTCTGGCACTTTTAATTCTTACTAGATAGTAAACAAAGAATTTTCTTTCTTCATTTTTTATTTTTCTTAGTGCATGTTTGTGATATACAACAAATGTATTCCTTGTTGATAGTTGGTACATAAACATATCACATTCTAGGCCCTTTTATTTCCCTCCCCCTCCCTGCTGTCTATCCCTGGACCTCTTTCCTGTCTGCACAAGGTCTACCTCTCTGTTTCTTATCATCTATCTTTTACTTTGCTCTTTAAATTACTTGTACTTTGGGTTCTCATTTCAGTGAAACTATGTGATATTTAACCTTTTATGTCTGATTTACTACACTTAGCATTATGATCTCAAGGTACATGCATATTCTTGCAAATGACTCATATTTATTCTTTTTATGGCTGAGTAGTACTCCATTGTGTATAAATCATATTTTTTAATTGTTTATCTGTTGATGACATATAAACTGCTTCCAAGATTCAGCTGTTCTGAGTTGTGCTGCTATAAACGTGGGTATGCATGTAGTGTACCACTGTAATATGAAATCTTTAACTCTTTGGGGAAGATACCCAGAGGAGGTAGAGCTGGATCAAATGGAATTTCTACTTTCAGTTTTTTGAAAAATCTCCATAGTGTTTGTACTACTTTACAGTCCCATCAATAACGTAGAAGGTTTCCTTTTCCCCTATACTCTCATCAGGATTTCTTGTTTTTTTTTTTTAGTTTCTGATTATCTCATTCCTTCTGGAGTAAGACGGAATCTCAGTGTTGTTTTGATTTGCATTCTGTAGTGATGGGTAGTGTAGTTATTGGGTATTTGTACTTCTTCTCCAGAAAAGTGTCTACTCATTTCAATTACCTATTTTTTGATTGGGTCTTTCATTTGAGAGGGTCTAATTATTGAGTTCTTTATATATTCTAGATATTTGTCCCCTGTCCAAAGAAAAGTTGGCAAAATCTTTCTCCATTCTGTAGGTTGTCTCTTCACTTTGTTGGTGGTTCCCTTTGCTGTGCAGAAGATTTTTAATTTGATATGATTCCATTTGATTATAAGTCTTGGCATTATTTCTTATGCAATTGGGGTTCTGTTAAGAAAGTTTTTGCCTGTGCCTATGTCTTCAAGAATTGTACCTATTTTTTTCTTCTGCAAATTCAGTTTCTGCTTTAAAATCAAGGTTTTGGGCTATTTTGATTTTGTTTTAGTGCAGCGTGATACATGTGGGTCTACGTTCATTCTTCTGTATGTGGATAACTAATTTCCCAGGACAATTTATGAAAGAGGATGTCTTTTCTCCCATGTATGTTTTTGGCCCCTTTGTCAAAAATCACATGGTTGGATGTGCCTGGGAGTGTCTCCGCATTATCTGTTCTGTTCCGTTAATCTGCATGTCTGTTTTGGGGTCAGTACCATGCTGTTTTTAATCCCTGTAACTCTGTAATATAACTTGCAGTTTGACAGTGTGATGCTTCCTGCTTTGTTCTTGTTGCCTAGGGTCGCTTTTGCTATTCTGGGTTTCTTCCGGTTCTATATAAATTTTAGGATCGTTTTCTACAGTTCTGTGAAGACTATTGTCGGTATTTTGGTTGAGATTATATTAAATCTATGTATAAGTTTTGGTAATATGGTTTGTGGGCATGTATTTATTTGAGATGTCTATGTCTCAGAAACACTTCACTTCATGGGTCCTTCAGGTCCATTTTGCAGGACGGAGAGGTGTGAATGGACAATTGCTTGCTTTTCAGGCTTGTGAAACTTCACTCCAAGATCCTCTGGCCTTTAAGGTTTATGCTGAGAAATCTGCTGCAATTCTAATAGGCTTGCCTTTGTAAGTACTTCACTGCTTTTCTCTAATAGCTTTTAGTGTTCTCTCACTTTATTGAATTCTGGAAATTTGGGTTATGATTTGTCATGGAAAGGTTCTTTTCTGGTTGCAGCTATTTGTGTACTTAAATATTGAATATTTTACCACTATTTGGACAGCTTCCTGCTATTACTTCACTGAACAAATTTTTATACCTGTTGGTCATCTTCTCATTTTTCCTTTATTCCTATAATTGTGATGCTTTTTCTAAAGTCATTTAGCAGTTGTTGGATCAAGCTTACACATTGTCTTGTCAGTTTTAGGGTATCATTGAACTCATGGTTTACATTCACTTTGTCTCCAATTTCTGGTACTTTATCCCCATATTG
>NW_004955421.1:23263969-23290149 GCF_000276665.1 Chinchilla lanigera | reverse complement strand
CTTGCCAGGCAGGCGCTTTGCCGCTGAGCTAAATCCCCAGCCCCTCCCTTCATAATTTCTAAATTCTTTACCAAATTGATGGTTCATATCTTGTATCCTCTTAACCCAATTAGTAGTCATCGTTTCTTCTTTAAGTTCATGAAATAGTTTATTAGCAAACTCCTCCATCTGTTTGATGAAATCCTTTTTAACCTTTTGAAGCATCTTCTGAAGTTGTTTATGGGTTTCTTCTTTGAGATCGTTTAACATTTTGAGCATTTGGGTTTTGAGTTCTTTGCCCATAACTTCCTCTACCTTGGTGTCCATGAGATCAGCTTTGAGGGGGCAAAGGATTTTTGTGGGCCATTGTTGCCCTGATTTTTTCATATTTCTACTGTTTCTGCAAGTGGATGATCAGTTATGGTAGAGAGATTTTCCCTCCTATGTAGAAGCCTTTAGTTAGAATCTGTCTTTCTGTGATACATTTTTGTATTTGGTTACATTTTGGTATTTATATCTCTCTTAAACCTACTCATTGTAATGTTTGAGGTCTTCTTAGTGTCCAGCCTTCTTCTGAGAGCTTAATTCTGAGCACCATACAGAGAAGAAAATAAACTTCAGTAATGTTGATGACGCAAAGATAGAAAAGACATTAGCATACAGCAAAAACAAAACAACAACAACTATGCCACCACTGACAATAACAAACAAATCAGGAATGATAATAGAGTCAGAGACAAGCCAGACATTGGCATACCATGAGAACTAATAGAAGCAATAACTGTACCACCCTTATCAAGAGATCTATACCCTTAGAAAAGAGATCTACAACAATATAGGCATAAAGATAAGCCAATTATTGACATGTACTAAATAGCTAATAAATGCAACAACTATACCTTTACTTATAATAGAAAGACCAACAATAACAGCATTTAGCCAACTAAATATTTAAAGCATGAATAAAACTTAATAAAATGGAGGGGCAGAAAAAGAACAAAATGAATGAATTAAAATTTTGAAGGGGGAGAGAAAAGTGAGATAAAGAGTTTAATTGAAGAATAAAATCAGGTAAAAGTAAAAGAATATAATGAGAAACAAGAGAAAAGAAAGGACAAGAATAAAACCAAGAGCAAAAGAAAGGGAAGAAAAAGAAAAGCAAAGAGAACCCTGCCCCCCAAAAGAAACAAACAAACCAACAAGAAAGAAAGAAGAAAGAACAAAAGACAGAAAGAAAGAAAGAAAGAAAGAAAGAAAGAAAGAAAGAAAGAAAGAAAGAAAGAAAGAAAGAAGAAAGAAAGCTGAGTCCACAATAACCCCTCCCTGTGTTGCGTGAGTGGTTTCTCTCCAGGGAATCCATCTAGTATGGAACCCATCAGGTGTGGCAGAAGGAGAGTGAGTCATAACTAGGGTCTAGCTTGATTCCACCCTCTTTTTGTGTGTGAGTATGCTGAGTCCTGCCCTACCTTTCCTGCTGGGTAGGGTCAATTCAATGTGTAGCTTCTGCCCCAGGGCAATATTCACTTCAGGGACCCTCAGTGTGCATCTCCTACCGTGCACCCCTGTTGCTGCTATCCCTGCTAGCTCTGGGCCTGAGGGCTTGTGAGGTGCCTCCTTGCTCCAGAAGCCTGTGTGCCCCAAGGTGTGGCAACCATCCAAGCCGAGTCATATCTCTGGTTACACTGGCAGATGTGGAAATCAGAACAGACCACAAAGCTCTTTGCTGGATATGAGCAGCAAGCGGGTAGAGAGTCAAGTAGTTCACTGAACTTAATGCCAGAACTTTTAGACCTAGAACTTTCAGAAAACCCACATGACCAGCCTGGCTTCTCACCCCACTGTGAAACCATTGTTTCCCTTTGGGCTTACATTTACTGCTACATAAACTGCCACCCCCTCTCTAAGACTGTCTCTATGATCATCTCTCACCCCATCACAATGGTAGCGTGGCCTCAGAAGTCCTAAAATATAATTATTCTGTGACTTTTGATTTCTAAAATAGATCAGTTTTAAATGATTAACCCCTTCCCCAAGTGGATCCTGATTGTATCACTCCCAAATACCCCCAGTGCTGCAATGAATTTCTTCTCCAGCTCCACCCTGCCATGTGGAAGCAGTTATTTTCAGATTAAAATCTCAAGCTGTATTTGAATCTTACAAGCTGTGGGTATTTATTGGGTCTAGCACTGCTGGTCTTTTGTTTCTTCTGTGGGCTGCTGACCGCCTCTGGCTCCCTTGTGTGTTCAAAGACAGGATCCCGCCTTCGGAACAAGAGTTAGTGCTTCAGACCGTTCTGGTCTTTTCTTTGTGTTGTCTTCAGCGTCCCTGGTTTCTCTGTGATGTCTAATCTTCCTGTTGGCTCTTTCGTGATTCCTGGAGCTCTTCCTTTTCTTTTTGCTAAGTTGTTTCTCAGGTGTTAGGATTCCGGGTTCTGTAGCAGCTATGATACATTGCCTGTTTTTTCATGCTGCCATTTTCCTTCCGCAAAAGAATTTTCTAAAATGTCAGAGCTATCAAAAGAAACTTTAATAGAATCGAGTAAATTGTATTTTAACGTGGAGTTTTTCATATTTAATACTTTCATTTAAATTTTTATGGATTAGTAATTTTGTTTAATTTTCAAATGTATTTCTAACTTGGTTGACATAGATTCTTTTCCTTCTACACAAAGTAATGCTTAGCCATCTGCTCCAGATTTTCCCCAATTCCCTACTAGAGATGCAAATCATAGCTTCTGTTTTAAAAGACACATACCCCAAACTCCCCCACCTAGTTTTTTTTTTGTTTTTGTTTGCCAGAAGTACAGAAAATAAGACTAGAGAAAAAACTAAGTGTAAGTAGACTAACACGTTCAATCAAAAGATACAGAGTGGTCTAATGAATACAAATAAGAACCATCTCCATGCTTCCTGAAAGAGACTCCTATGAGCTTGAAGGATACACAGAAGTTGCAAGCGAAGTGATGAAAGAAGTGCAAATGGTAGCTAAAGCACCGCAGGGTGGCAGTACTCAGACAAAATAGACTAAGTTGAAAACTCTCACAAGGGAGAAATAAAATCATGATATCATGTTAAAAGGATCAGTTCAGGGGGAAGATGTAACAGTTATACATACATATGAACCTCACATCAATGAACCTAAATTTACAAAACAAACATTGACAGATCTGAATGGAGAAACAGACAGTGTAAGAGTAGGAGACTTCAACACCCCATTTTCAACGATGAATCAATCACCCAGTTAGAAAATCACTAGGGAAACATCCAACAAAACTGATGGATACCACAGACCAAATAAACTTTATAGACACAATGTACGGCAGAAAACACAGTTTTCAAATACATAAACGACATTGTCTCGGATGGGTTAAGTCACCAAAAAAACTTAATAGATTCAAAAAGATCAAAATCATGTCAAGTATCTTTTCGGACCACAATGGATTAAAACTAGAAATCAGTAACAGAAAAAGCAAAACACAAACAGTAACAAAATCACGGAACTAAAGCAGGGATGCAAACAGTCATTGCGTCAATGTTGAGCTGAAAAGGCAAATGAAAACAGCACATGCCAAAAAGTATAGGAAGTGAGAAAAGCAATACCAACAAGGAAGTCTGAGGTAAAATTACCTACACTGAAAAAGAAGAAAGATCTCAGGTAAACAACCTAACGTCACAGGTCAAGGAAGCAGAAAAAAGATGTAATAAAAGAAAGGAAATAGTAGAGATCAGTGCAGAAATAAATCAAATAGAGAATTTTCTAAAATAGGAAACAATTAAAATTAACAAATCTGCAGACTAAGAAAAAAGATTCAAATAAATAAAATCAGAAATAAAGGAGGACATGTTAGAATGGATGACTTGGACACAAAAGATAATAAAGGACTATGATCAACAGTGATGTACAAACAAATTGGATAATCTAAAAGAAATGGGTAAATTCCTAGAAATGTGTAATCTACTGAAACTGAATCAACAAGAAATAAAACATCTGAACACAGCTGAGTAAGGAGATTGAGTTGGTAACCCGAAATTTCCCAACAAAGAAAAGCCCATGATCAAATATCTATTTTATTCTATCAAATATTCCAACAAGAATTAATACTAACCCTTTGTAGACTTTCAGAAGAGGAATAAACACTCCCAAACTAATTTTATGAGGCTAACATCACCCCATCACAAAGCCATACAAAAATACCACAAAAACGAAAATTCCAAGTCAATATCTCAAGTGCGAAAATATTCAATAAAATAATAACAAATCAAATTTAACAGAACATTAAAAGGTTTAAACATCATACCAAGTGAGATTTACTCCTGAGATACAAACTAGTTCAGCGTATGCAAATCAATGTGATACAACAAAATAATGAGATGGGAGAAAAATGATCATCTCAATAGATGCAGAAAAAGCATTTTACCAAGATCACCATCCTTTGGTGATTAAAACTCTTAACAAAATAGGTAGAAAGGATCTTACCTCAACATAACACAGGACATGTGTGAAAAACTCATAGCTAATACCATGATCAACAGGGGAAAAACCAAAGGCTTTCCCTGTGAAACCCAGTACAATGCAGATTCCCACTCTCACTCCTTTTACTCAGCATAGGACAGGAAGTTCTAACCAGAGCAGTCATACCAGAAAAAGAAATGTCCATTTAGATAGAAAAAGCAAAATGATCTGTTTTTAGATGACATGGACTTCTATACAGATAACTTTAAAGACACAAAAAAACTGTCAAAACTAATAAACGATTTCAATTTACCAAACAATCAACATACAAAAGTAAGTTACGTTTCTCTATGTAAGCAACAGACTACCCAAAAAGGAAATTTAAAAAGCAGTGTTGTTCACAATAGCAATAAGAGGATTATATATTTAGGGGAGGAGAGCTTAACCAAAGAGGTAAAAGACTTGTATATGGAATATTATAAAACATTAATAAAAGAAATTACAGAATATACATGTAAATAGAACAACATCAAGTGTTCAAACATTGGAAGAATTAATATTATTAAAATTGTTCATGTTAGTTGAAGCGTTCTACAGATTCAACCCAAACCCTAGCAAAATCCTTGATGACAATTTTATAGGAATAGAAAAAAAATCCTGAAATTCATACAGAACCACAAAAGATCCCAAACAGAAAAAGTAATCTTTGGGGAAAAACCAAAAAGAGTGCTGTAGGCATGAAGGGTAATAATTTTTCCACTTCTAAAGTTTGAATAATTGAATCTGCTGCAATAAACTGATAGACAGATTAGCAAAAGAAAAGGCACACAAGCAACAAGGGCAAAATCAGAGGAATCACATTTTCTGATTTCAAAAATATTATAAAACTACAGTAATCCAAACAGTATAATAGCACAAAAATAGAGATACATACCAATGAGAAGAAATAGAAAGTACATAACTAAAACTACACTAAAACTAAAACTTGAACAATTGATCTTCAAAAGGGTGCTGTAGGCACGAAGGGAAATAATTTTTCCACTTCTAAACTTTGAACAACTGCATCTGCTAAAATAGACTGACAATAGACAGATTAGCAAGAGAAAAGGCACACTTATCAACTCGCACAAGATCCACACAAAATCTAAAATTCAAAGAAGAGACACATGTGCCCTCTTAATAGAGGACAGAGAAGTGGGGGCTTAGCAATTTTAGAGAAAGACGAAATGATTTTTAGGGAGGATGAACGGGCCTAAAAAACAGAAAACAGGCTGGGACAGTTTCTCAGAGGAGGTGGGAACAGTTGCAAGAAAGCACAACTACACTGCAAACTAAAACCGTCTTCTACATAAATCCAGTCTCTCAGGTGACGGGCATCAGAACATACGAAAGCCTGTCCTGTGGGTATTACATCAACCTTCATTAACGTGGTTTCAGGGAAGGAGTTCAAGACAATGGCAGAAGTGCGTTCTTCAGTCCAGTAAAGAAACTTCATAAAAAAATGTGTTGGAAATAAGTGCCCTTACATATATTGCCTTAAATAAGCCTTGCAACAATTCTGTGATAGGGACCATTAGAATGATCCTAGCTTCACAGACTGAGAAAGTCTAAGTGTTTTGTCCAAGGTTGTCCAATTAATATAAAGTTGAATTTGACTCCAAATTTATTCAACTTCCAATCTTAGTCTTTTAAACCCTGTGCACAGTTTTCCATAAACTCCTCCAGCAGCAAAAACAGGTATGCATTCTCTTTCCAATATTAAAATAATAATAAACTGTTTCATAATAGAAGCATTAAGCCATTTCATTTAAGTGTTTGTCCTTTTAACCAAGGAAGAAAGACGAGATGACTTGAATGACAAATGAGGAGGTGTCTTGAGTTAATTTCTGCTTCCCTCTTGTGTCAGAGACAAGTAATGACAATAACAAGAGTTGCACATTGGCTTCTATGTCCTTTATCTCTCTCCTCTATTCATCCAGAGAATGATTCCACTTTTCCACCCAAATTAAGAAAAAGCCTGAATTTTAAAACTTGATCAGATCACTAAGTATATCTCAACTCATTTGAAGCCGTCAGTAGAATAAATCTATTTCCTTAAAAGCAACAGTTTTAGCTCATGGTGGTAGATTAAATCAATATAACACAATAAAATAAACCTCCTGTGTCTTGCATCTTCCATACAAACTGCCTCAAAATAGCTTTGAATGTCAAGTAATGCTGTTAGCAAGTTATAGGCAGCTCCCTGCGGGAATTGGAAGGGGTACTGTGATATACTGGGATCTGGGTTTATTTTGGAGCGTTACTGGTTTATAAAATGCTGATGGAGTGCCTTTTTCATTGCTATGTTTCTAAAAAAATCTTGTCATTTATTGCATCACTAAATGCTTTAGAAGGACTTTCTACTTAAAGAAAACCTTTGGTGAATCACTTTTCTAAAGCGAATAAAGACTCCCCAGTTTTAGCTGGCCCGTAAATTTACTTTTTATGCACAATAGGTTTGCTTAGGGAAGCTCTAGAATTTTCATATAAAAGGGTTTACAGGTAGACTTGGCAACTGTTTTTGTTAGACTCTACATTTCTTCAGGATGGTTTTGGGGGTAACTATAGATGGTGTCGGCCAGGGTACACAAGTACTAGTTATCACTTGGCACTGCTGCTTGAATTAACATTAACTATTATCTCTCATTTATGCTACAAAAATTAAGACTTGTAAAGTCCAGGATTCTGACCCTGATAGGTTCTCCTTTTCTTTTGCTCACTGTTATCTGAATGTCTCACATCAGCCAATGTCAGCACCTTTCGTAGATGGCTACGTCTGAAAAGTTTAGATCCAGCTTTATTACTTAAAGTGTGCCGAGGCAAAACTATGCCATGAAGCAGAAAATAACTGTAAGCTGTGTGTGCCACGGAGCCACGACTTGATCTCCGAAGAGCTGGGTGCTGTGAGGTCCTCCAGCTGAGAGAATAAAAGGCATTTTGCCCTAACCTAGTTCAGCTGTCTTTCCTGCTCCTTGATCAGGAAATTGGTCAGTCTGACTCAAAGGGCAACACTCTAGTAGAATGGACACACTTGTAGGAAGACGTCCTTAGCATTCAAACTATGCTACCCAATATGGTAGCCACTAACCCCGTGTGACAATCTACATTTAAATTAATTGTAATTACATAAAACTAGAACTATAGTTCCTCATTGCATTAGCCACATTTTAAGGGCTCGCCAGCCACCTGTGGCTGTGGCTACCACACGGGATGACGCAGATAGAGAATGCTGTGCTGGTCCGGACATCCAATTTCCCATGAAACTGTTTGGCTCTGACAGCTTCACAGGCATTGGCCTGTGACAGAGGCTGAGAATCCCCAGAAGGCTTCCCCTTATGACTCTACCGATCAAGTCTAATGTGAGTTAAGAAGAGAATTTGGAAAAGCAGGATTTAAAAACCACATAGGACCAGGAGGGGGAGCTATGATCCTCTGACACTGAGGTGGATCTTCCCCCTGCTGGAAACAGGACTCTGCACAATTGAGACTGTCTTAAGGCATCAAAATAAAAGTCTAGTTGTTCTATAATTGTAGGCTATTTCACAACTCAAACACTTGTCCTATTCTTAATTTTGGAAGCATTAGAAGAAAAATAAAAACCCAATAGATAATAGACAGCAAATAAACATTGGATCATTATGTAAAATAACAAAAAACAATGCTATACAATTTTTAAGGCTGTGCACGTAACTGAACACATTTACGAGGTGGATCTGTGAACCTTTGGTAAACAGAAATGACCTGAGACAAGGGTTATAAGAGTAAATTCCAGAACACGATTTCTCTCTAATCTAACAGTGGATGGGATCTCTAGCTGCTTGTTGATGAAAATAGAAACAAAATCTCAGTAAAAAGCCTATAATGAGATCGCTTCTGTCACTCACTCATACCATCACAATGGCTCCATTTAGTAAATCAAACTGTAGTTCCCTCGATGATTCTGTGGTGTCCTGAAATAAATAGTGCCTCTCTCCAATATATTCAGCATCTTACTCTCAGAGAAAAATACGTACCAGAATCCTGCAACCTGAGTGCACTAGGCCCCCTACACAGGACGAGATCCACTTACAGAGGAATTAACTCAATCTCATATGCCCCAGTACCGCACATTTAGGGACAGTTCCCAATTCTATAATCAAAAGGAAGATTTGACACCATGAGTCGACATTCATGGATCAGCCGCTTTGTGACCCACGCGTGAGGGGATTTCTAATAGTCCTTTTGTGAAGGCTTGACTAGAGACAGAGGCCAATTTTTGGATTTCCAGGCCCATAGTATTTTCTGTTTGCTGCATCATTATACAGTCTCACTTTGCCCACACAGGAAATTCATCAAGTAGAGAGCGCCAACCCACTGCACTGATGAAGAAGTAGAAAAGATATCTGTGATGGTATGGTTTAGCAATGGAGTATTTAAAGCATGGCTAGACTCATCTCTTGTGGATTTTCCCTCCCAAATGTCAGGCATCTACTTTATTGGCTCTTATTTGAAAAGGCCACCTGGAAAAAAAAAAAACCCTAAACCACATGAGAGCTATTTTAATTGCCTTTGTATGTCTTCTGTCTTCCCTTTTTTGAGACCAAGTTCTGACAAAAGATTCTAATGAATTTTACTGTTTCTTTTTTTTTTTTTTTCCCAGTACCAGGAATTGAACTCATGACCTCGCACTTGCCAGGCAGGCGCTCTTTAGCTGAGCTAAATCCCCAGCTAAATTTACTGTTTATTCGGCTTATCAAAGATAGGACAACCTCATATTTCCAATCCAAATTTACTACCTTCTCAACAAGCTGACATTTTATTTGCTTTTAGGAAAATTTTCAGATCTTCCCATGGAAGCATACATCCTGGACAAGTTTTCAAAATCATTTCACAAAAATAGACCCTCAAAATAGCTTTAGAGAAAGTAGTTTATGAGAATATCAATACCGTACGTTTTTCAGAACCTGACAATAAGAAGGTAATTGGACCTTAAGAAAAACTAAAAGTCAGAAACAGTGGTGTAAGCTTATATTCCCAGGTCCTTGGACACTGAGGCAGAAGGTTGGCTTGAGGCCAATGTGACAACCTAGCAAGACAGGGTCAGAAGTAAAAATGAGACAAGACAAGACTAGGACCAGGAACTGGGTGAAGTCGGTATTCTGTCTCTCCTCTCTGCTTGTATCTGCACATCTGATTTGTTTTTCTCTTCTCTTCTGCAGAATCACATGACAGGAAATATGGCCAAAAACATCTGTTGCACTTTTAGCTTCAGCACCAACACTTACCAAACTGACTCTTAGTTTCAAATCCAAGTCCCCAGAGAAGGGATTCATAAGCCCATCAACGGTGGACATGAATTGGGCCATGTTATTTTTTAAATGAATGGCTAATTGTTAGGAGTGTGTGAATGAAAGTGTGTGTGTGAAATCACAAGTAAGAAATTATTACTGCTGGTTTTCTCAATCTAGCCTTTCTCTTAAAGTTATGATCTAAAAAATATCACTAATGAATTTTTCTGTGTACCTTGTAGGTAGCAAAAAATATTTCACTTTTAAATATAACTTTAGGGACCAGGGATGTACCTCAGTGGTACAAGTGCCTACCTGGCAAGCACAAGGTCCTGAGTTTGGTTTCTGGTAAAAAAAATAAACATACTTTTAGATTGTACCAACATCTTAAAAATTTTACCAGTGTTTTCAAGTATATAAAAAATACATTTTCCACAGATTTGTATTAGGTTTGTTAGGCATTCCCATAATATGCAATTATTATCTGGATATAATAAAATTTTAATTTTCTGAAATAATTAATGGAATTTATGTTGGTTTCCCTTCTCAAAGAATTTTTAATTTTAGAAGCCTACTTTAGAGAACTAAGTAACATTATGGATTCAAAATATTTGCATCATTTATAAAACCAGTGATTAAGCCATATGTTTCAAGCACTTAAAAAGAAAATATTGGCCATATCATTACTCAGTTCTCCAAGATTTTCCTTAATTACCTATTCACACTGTAGACACAGTGTCCATATGTATATTTTTATTCTAAATCATAAGTGATATATGATACATAAATAGAGCCCTAAGAAAATATCTATTAACCTAAATATCCATCTTCAGCCTAATTATTCCAGCTTTTTCCTTTCCAAACTGTCAATATTCTTATTCATCAGTCAGCAAGGTAATCACTTCAAATAGCAACCAAAGATAGTTCATTTGGTAATATTCATACAAAACTATTTCCAATTGTGTTGGAAAAAAATTCAGCTGTATAACTTTGTGTATGGAACCTTCACATAGGAATATGAAGACACTACTTTTACCTGAACCTAGCCTTATCATACCTGAAAGAGGTTATTTGCACATTATGCATTTCGTTTCGTTTTGTTTTGTTTGTTGGTATTGGGGGATCAAACCTAGGGAGGGCCTTGCATGTGTTAGGTAAGCCCTATATCACCACCTATACCCGTAGCCCTTTGAGTCACAGTTTTTGCATGTATCAAATATTTTAAAGAGATACAGTAAATGTTGTTTCTTAATCGACATAAAACTTATATACGATGAAATCCACAGCTCTTGAGTGTTCCATTTGATATACTTTTGACAAATACAGGCACCTATGTAATCACACTGATGTCAGAATATGGAATATTCTCCCATTAGCCCAGAACTTTTTCTCATGGTGTGGAAGAATTTAAAGATCATTTAAATTTGTAGTACCATGTCACCTATAAATCTGGACTTAAGTATAGGTAGCTACTACAAAAACAGGTCTATATATTTGCTAACTAAAACATTCATTTTAATAACACTTTTTTATCCCTCAGCCAGTACTTCCCAAACCATGTTTTATAAAATTTTTGTGACAAGTTAACTTTTTCAGAAGACAAGTAAAAGAAAGGACCCAGTCCAATCAGGGCTAAACACTTGGGGACAATAGTCCAGTGTTAAATATGGTTATTTAACCAATTAGTAGCTTTCTTTTTTACTCTTCTAATGACTTAGAACTCTACCTCATGGGAATGTAAAACACTTAGTTCCAAAGTGTATTGTCTGCAGAGTACTTGTGTCCAAAATATCTGTATCTCAAGGGAACTCAAGTTACTGCCAGGATGGTTTGAAAAATCTTGACATTGATCATGGACAGTCTCAAAAACATGTCAGCCCCAAAACTTCAATTTTCATCTAGTTTTCATGCTGAGATTTCCCTTGAGGTGACCCTCTTCTTCCAGGCTTTCTGACTACTTCAGATACATTAATTTTGTTGGGTGGTGTATCAGCTAGCTTGCCCATCTCTAGGACCAAATATCTGAAACACACAGCTCAGAGTCCATGGTTTGGTCCATGGTTTCAGCACATGGGCAGTGGACTCCAATGCAGAAACATCATGGTGGAAGGGCATGATGGAGTAGCCAACACTGTGAGTAGAGCACAGAAGAAGAATGTTGTAAAAAGTAGAGCCTCCATTGACAGAGACCCATTTTCTCCAAGTGAGCCCACCTCCTCACAGCCAATTCGCTATGAACACTAGTGGAGTAACCTGCTGATGATGATAGCACCTTTATGGTCTAATCACCTTCCCAGGAGTCTCTCAAGCCAGTCAAGTTGACAATATTAATTGGTACAGATGGTGTCTTGGTTACTTTTCTCTCGTTGCTGAGACAAAATACCCAACACCCAAAATGAAGGAAGGAAAGGTTTATTTAGCTTACAGTTTGTGGAGGTTTCAGTCCATGCTTGGCTGGCTCCGAGGCAGAAGGTAGCAAACCAACAAGAGCAAAGGGGGGAATGGCAGTCGAACAGCAAAGCAGCCAGAGCAAACCGGAGGAATGGCGGCAAGCAGCTTCTTTTTTGCCTTACATCGTAAACAGGCTACCCCCACCTAAGGGGCGTGTAGCTCTCACACAATCTCCATGCCCTCCTCTTCCACAGGCTCGGGATGTATACAAAGTAAGTATCCTGGCTTCCTGCTGAGTCACTTAGCCAAACCTCTAGACTCCCCAAGTTGACACAATGTTTCAACCATAACAGATGGATAGAGTAAAGATTATGAAATCTTTCCTCTTTTACAATCTTGGAAGAAATGGATATCTGCCATTATGTCTTTGAAAATAAAATGGTATCTCATGTACATCTTATATGTTGTATTTAACCAACCTCCAACACTTAAGGCTATGGGTGTCCTCTAGTGTTGTTAACTCTGTAAATATGCATCCAGTGCCTATCAGTATATTATCCCCTTTTCTGTGTCATATATTTTCTAAGACTTAGTCAGCAATTATCTCTATTGTATATTACATTACTAAAAACACGTAAACTCATGTCTACTTATAACATCTATGTACTGTAAAGATGCCCTCTGAGTGATCTTCACAGCTCTTGGTAGTGATCTCCTTGTGTTTCCCTAGCTTTTAAACAACTATCATCCCAACTCTCTGTTTTCTTTTTAGTTTAGTTCCTATCTTTTTCATCTCTTCATTTATCTGGCCTCCCTGAATATGATTCACCTAACACACACACACACACACACACACACACAGAAAAATCACTTGTTATTGTTTTCTTTCTGTCAATATGAATATATTTTGCATTTATTTTGTTTGGTACCTTCAACTCAATATCAAAGATTTCTGTCTGTGAATTTCTTTTCATCAAATTCTAAATTTATTAATTAGACTACAGTTTTCTAATATTTCAACCCAGGGAAATCTCAATACAACTTTCCACATACTGAGTTGGAGGAAGTTGCAGACAGTTACAGACAAATCCTGTTATATGCTGTTTCCAATAAGGAGAGAAGAAACAGGGACAGGTTTCAGAGAGATTTTATTGAATAGTAATTTTCTAGGAAAGAACCTCAGTTATCACTCAGCAGTAGCAGAACTGTGACAGGGATTTTGATTTCTTCATGAAGAGAAATATTGTTTTTCAGGTTTTATAGGAAGGAAACTTTTGAATTACTTGCAATTTTTTAAAAAAATATTTTGTTTTTTTTTCTTCCAGTACCGGGAATTGAACTCACGACCTTGCTCTTGCCAGACAGGTGCTTTGCCACTGAACTAAATCCCCAGCCCCCACTTGCAATGTTTTATTTGCCATTAACTTGATCAGCTCAAATCTGTCATGAACTTTGCACTCTTGAAAATAAATTTCTTATTCAGAAATTGAGAGAAAAATCACCCCCTCTAACAGGTGTTTTAAAATCTATTCCTTCAGTAAATCTGTTTAAAATTATTGCAATAATTTTTCTAAAATAGAGATCAAACAAGAGTAATTTTTGTACAAATTTAAGATAAGGTTCTATTGCTTATGAGAGGTGTATTGCAAGAAGGAGGAGACAGTTTACCAACTAGAAGCTGGACAACCTCCATTCTCTACTTTCTTGACACAAGAAAATCACAGGCTTTTATGTATTCATAGGGTCACTTGAACACCCTCCTAGAAGAGCCCTGAGGCAGTGAAACAGGAAAGGCGTTGTAACGATATTTGAGGCAGGAAGAACTCTGAACTCTCACCTGGGAGAAGAAGCCAGACTCTAGTTCTAAGTCAAACCCCATAAAGGGATGTTTTAAAAGAGCATCATGACATATATTTGAAAGGATCCCATTATTTTTCTGGGAAGACAGATACTCCACCAAGTTAACTATCTCTAAAACACTGATACGCTGTTTTACTCTAAAGAAGTTGAGATATTCCTCATGTTATATGTTGGTGTGTAATTAGTGGCCAAGATTTCCCAAATCCTTAAAAATTCCAGTTGAAAAATAAATAAAGGAAACTCTCAGATCTGGTGAGAAAAGCAAAGAGCAATAACTGAAACAGACTTGCTTATTTGATTTATTTATTTCTATAAAAATAACAGCCTATTTAGACCACAAAAGCAGACGTGGTAGAGAAAACAAGTCTTCTGCTGTCCCATCAGATGTGGTGTCTCACTGCATTAGTACGTAGGTACTCTCCCACCTCTTGGAACACTTAAGCCTCTTTTAAGATCTGAAAGCACTTAACTGATCAGTGTGGATGTAGGAGCCGGGGAAAGAGGCAGACACACCATGGTCATCACTGATGGCTTTCTTCCCCTGTACAAGTCATCATGGCTGTGGGCCAGCGTGGTGGGGGCCTAAAACAGCAACGTGTCACTCCTAAACTAGCTTCCACCTTCCTTTTCCCCCCAGCCTAACCTCAACTTCCTCTGTCCTTTTTGTGCACTCCGACACTTCCGCAATCGGCGTTTGTTAGGACACCTTGACTGCCCCTGTAAACGCCACCCCCAATGGGCTAAATGAAACCTTTGTCTTCTTGCTTCCCCATCAGAAGGTCCTTGCATTCTCCTGCAGCCCTCCTGCACCTTCAATAAAGGCTCTTTTTACTTTTGCCCTGTTTCTCATTTGCGCCAAAGAAAACCCCTTACAATCATCATCGTCGTCATCACCAAATAATACTAAGCTTCCTAACAACCCACATGTTTAACAAAATTCGTATTTTTAAACAATTGGCAGGTTATGTCTTTCAGTGTTAAATACACACATGCATGATGATCATTCATCAGCCTGCCCTCAGGCAGCAAATGGACACATGTTTTATTACTGTATTTTGTCTTTTCAACATCAATTGTGGTCTATGCTGTTTCAACAAGCAAAATCAAATTCCCTATTTATAAGAAAATGAGAGCAGAAACTCATGCTCTCAAATGAACAAAAATTCCTAATTGCTTGATAATTTTTAAACTTAATGTAACATCATTTACATTATTCTTAACACCTTCCCTTTTGTTTCTAAGGCTTTGAAACGTAAGGCATTCGGTTCTGCACACAGTATTAAAAACACCAAAAAGCACAGCCTCTGGAGCAGACTTGCATCAGGTGGGAAATCAACTATGCATGAAGTAGAAGAAGTCTCAGGGGGGAGAAGGTAAAATGGTTCAGAATTATGATGACCTACTATCAAAATAAACTGGGAGCTATTACTAAGCTTTATTAAATTTGTGGGGTTAGTTACAGATTGTTTGCTATAAACCAGAGGGGCCAAAAATCACTACTTTATTTCTAGCTCAGCAGACTTCTCCAAAAGCTCACTAGGCTGAACTAGAGATAAATTCACTAAATACAATTTACTGTGTACTTAACATGTGCCAGGCACTGTTCTAAGTAGTTTATATTTATTAACTTATATATAATTTGTATAAAAAGCACAGGAAGCATGTCAGCAGGAATGGTTATAAACAAACCTTTGAAAATCCACCCCCTCACAGGGGAGAGAAATTGTCAAATCATCATTTTAAGAATTCTGGAAATTAGCCAAAATCTTGCAACAATTTAAGGGGTCTTTATTCCAGAAAAATGGCTCAGTATTGGTAATAGTGAGTTCTGTGTTATTTTACTTTCCTCTATACACATTTCTTTTCCACAGTAGCTGAATATCAACAGCTTTGCAACCCTAGTGAAAGCAACCTTCCTAAAGCTCCGGAGGAGGCAGACGAGGTTGGAAGTCCCCAAGAGCACCTTTCTCAGACAAATGCCCTTACTTTGCCAGGCAGTTCCTTGGAAACCTCCACTCAAGGGGGTTGTCTTTGTTTAACTTCAATCAGTGCTAACAGTGAACAGCTTCATTCCAGCAGTGTTTGTCAAAAACGATCAGCAGTACTTGTTTAACATTCAACCTTCCTAAAGCAGTTATAATGTCTGTAGCAAAAAAGAGGCTAATAGGGCTGGGTACGCAGGGCAATGATAGAAGAACTGCCTAGTGGGAGCAATACCTTGGGCTCAATCCTGAGTAGTACAAGGGGAGAAAAGAGGCTAAAAAAAATCTTAAAAGGAAAATTAGGAAAATGAGATGCATAGGAACTTTGAAACATCAATGTATTTATGAGGATAGATACTACATGACCGAATAACTTCACAAATGTCTCACTTCTCAATATAATTGTGTTGGGGATTAAATTTCCTACACATGAACATTAGGCAATAAATTTAAACCACAGCAGAAAAGAAACAGCAAAGCATTTAAAATGGTACTCTATGAAATAGCTATTTATGATATAAAAAGGCAGTAATGAAAGAAGAGAATGAGAAAATTATATAAAAAAAACAAAATAATAAATGTAAAAATTATATAAAAAAAACAAAATAATAAATGTAAGTCCTACTTTATCAGTAACAGCAATAAATACAAATGAATTAAATACTTCAGTCAAAAGATAAACTTTAGAAAAATGAACTTCAACATGAATATGTACCAATTTCCCCAAATAAAAATTGTTATGTGTGCAAACGTATACTATTTTTAAAATGGATTTTAAAAATCATGATTCAATAATATGCAGTCTACAAGAAATGTATTTTATATTTAAAGACAAAAATATGTTCAAGTTAAAAGAATGAAAAAGTTGTACTATGCAAACTACGACCAGAAGAGAGCTAAGTGACTGCACTAATATCAAGAAAAAGACATTAAGAAAAACATTTTCCAAAAGCAAAGATGTTTTACAACAGTGAAATGTATCAATCCAAAACAATTTAACAATTATAAATATGCAAGCAACTAACAACAGAATTCCAAATGACACTTAGCAAAGCCTAACGGAATTGAAGGGAGAATTACACAATTCACAACTGGAGATTTCAATAATCCACTTTCTATGGTAAATATAACAACTGGAATGAAGAATAGAAAGGAAACAGAAAAATTGAACAAGACTATGAACAACTGGACTTAACAGATTTCTGTAGACTATTCAAACCTAAAAAAATGTGAATTTTCTCAAATGCACAGTGAACATTATCCAAAATATACTGCATATCAGGAGAAAAAGAAAAGGATGGAAGTCATATGAAGTTGTTTTCTGAGTGTAGTGGAATGAAATCAGTAACAGAAGAAAACTGAGAAATTCACAAATATGTGGAAATCAAACATGTTAAATAACCAAATACCAAACACCAAAAAGTATGTGGGAACTTTAAGATGAGCAAAAATAATAGAAACATCAAAATTAATGAGGCATAGTAAAAGCATAGCTCAAAGCAAGCTTCATAGCTGTAAATGCCTGTATTTAAAAAAGCTCAAATAAATTACCCAATGTTACAATTTAAGAAGCTAGAAAATGAGCATACTAAACTAAAACATATAAAAATTGGAGAAGAAATAAGTGAAATAAAGAATGGAAAACCAATAGAGCAAAATCAGTGAAACCATGAATTTACTAATATTGACAAAATTAATTAACTTAGCTAAACAGAAAAATATTTTCTAAAAAGAAAATATTCAAATTGTTGAAACCAAGAATGAAAGATGGCATAGTGCTTCTGACTGTAGACAAATAACAATAATTATAAGAGAATACTATGAACAATTTTATGCTAATGAGTTATATAAACTAGATAAAATGGATAATTTCCTAGAAAGATACAAACTACTGAAAATGATCCAAAATGGAATAGAAAATCAGGGTGGAAGTATAAATGAACCAAGTGAATTCATATTCAAGATTTTCCCAAAGAAAGCCCCAGGTCTGGATGACCTCATGGGTGAATACTATTGACTGTTTAAAAAAAATATTGACACAAATTCTCTGAAGGGAGAGAAGAATGAGAGGGAAAGGAACAATTTCTAGATCATACCATGAGGCAAATATTACCTGGAAACCAAAATCAGATACAGCACAAGTAAAGAACACTACAGACCAATATTTCTTATGAATATAGACAAAAATAGCCTTTATAAATATTAACCAATGGAATGCAGGAGCATGTTAAAAGATTGTATGAGATATTTCCTGCAAGCCTAGGAATGCCAGGTTTGTTCGGCAGGTGAAAATCCATCAGTGCAATAGAACATCCTAATAGAATAAAAAACAAGTAGCCACACTACCATCAAAAAGGATGCATGAAAACATTGGAAAGACTTAAACATTTTTTCATAATAAAAACCACTAAACAAAACTAGAAATAGGGGCAACTCAATCTGATACAGAACATCTACAAAATCTCACAGCTAACAACATACTGAGTGGTGAAATACTGGTTATTTTCCTGTGAAGATCAGGAATGGCACCAGCTCGCCCCTTTTATTTATATTCGTCGTCAAACTGAAGATCTAGCTGGAGAAATTAGGTGAAAGAAAAAATAAATAAATAAATAAAAACCCTCCATATTGAGAAGCAAGCAACAGTACTACTTCTATTTGAGGATGACATCTAGCATATAAAAATTACAAAGAATTCACACAAAAAAAACCCATTGGAATTAATTTGGAAGTTCAGCACAGATGCAGAATACATGATTAATCACAAAATCGCTTATATGTCTATACCCTAAAAATGAACAATTCAAAAATGAACAATTCATATTAAGAAAATAAATCCTTTCAAAAAAGCACCAAAAATGCTTAATAAATTAGCAAGCTCAAGACTTGCATATCAAAAACTACAAAACTATGCATACTTATAATCCCAGCTATTCAGAAGGCTGAGGCAGGGCGATCACCAATTTGACACCAGCATGGGCAACTTAGTGAGAAACTGTCTCCAAATAGAAAGGGCTTGGGGATATAGTCAGAGCTCTCTGGGTTCAATCCCCAGTAGTGAAGGGCTGTGTGTATTGGCACGGAGGGGGGAGCGGGAGAACAGTAACAACAGGAAACCTACAAAATGTTAAAATAAATTTAGTATAAAAACAAAGACATTCTCTACTTATGAATTGGATGACAATATTATAAAATGGTAATAGTCCTCAAATTGATCATAAATTCAATGAAATCTCTATCAAAATCCCTGGTGATATTTTTTAGTAGAAATTGAAAAGGTGATCCTAAAATTCACATGAAAATGCACTGGACCCAGAATTGCCAAAATAATTTTGGAACAGAATAACAAATTTAAAAGACTCACACTGCCCTCTGTCAAACCATACTATCTACCTACAGCAATCAAGAGACGATGATACTAGCATAAGAATAGATATATAAGAAGTGGAATTAAATTGAGTTTCTAAAACTAATCCATTAAACTGATAATCAATTGATGGTCTACAAAGGTGACAATCCAGTGGTGTAAAAACAGTCATTTCAACAAACCATGCTAAGGCAGTTGGGTACCCACATGAAAAAGACTGAAGTTGTGTAACTAAGATATATAAAATGAATTCAAAATGAATCAAATACCTAAATATAAGTTCCAAATCCATAAAAATCTTAGAAGAAAACTTAAGTGAAAGCCTACATGACTTTGGATTCAGTGATTATTCCCCAGAAATGACACCAAAAATCACAAGTGACAAAAGAAAAATGATAATACTTAATGTCTTTAAAATTAACTTGTATGCTTCAAATGATGGTATTAAGAAACAATAAAGACAACCCACAGAATGGGAGTAAATATTTGCAAATCATAGCTATATGAGGGGAGAGTCTATAGAATATATCATGAACTCTAGTAACTCAAAAATATAAAAGTAACTAAGTTTAAAAATGGGCAAAGGATTTGAATAGTCATTTTGGCAAAGAAGCTTTATGGATGTCCAGCAAGTACAGGGGAAGAAGCGTTAAGGACATTAAGGAAAATCAAAGCAAAAGCAAACATCATACAACCTCACACACACAGGATAACTTTTCCAGTGAGGCTGACTACTGTAAGTGCTGAGAAAGATAGGACATAGAACCCTCATACGTCACTGGAGGAATGCAAAGGTGAGTCTACTTTGGAAACCAAGTCTGGCTAGTTCTGAAAAATTTAAGTTCTGGAAATTCTGGAATTTCTGGAAGTTCTGGAATTTAAGTCTACTTTGGAAACCAAGTCTGGCTAGTTCTGAAAAATTACTCAGTGTGAGTACAATAAAAATCATTACATTTTACACTTTGGGGTTAGGAGCATATATAAAGTTAAGTAATATTTTCTCTACTTCCCATACTTCTACATAAACTTGAACCGATAGTCTAACTCTCAGGTATATACCCAAGGGAATTAAAAAAAACATGTCCATGTAAAAAACATGCATGCAATGCTATTGAAGAATTATTTATAGAACTAAACAGTGAAAACTCTCCAGGAGCCCATTGGTTGATGGAAAGACTAAATAAATGTGGTATACCTACCCAGTGGAATGTGATTCAGCCATCAAAAAAATGAATGAAATACCATCATATGCAACATTCTAAAAAAACCTCAGACATAAAAGGCCATATATTGTATGATTTCTTTATATGAAATATTCAAATTAGGCAAATCCACAGAGACAAAATTCAGATTCATGGTTGTTGGGAGCTGGAGTAAAGTAGGTAGTATGAAAATATTCATGTAGTGAGACTTTTCTGGAGGATGATGAGTTGGTTTTGAAATTACATTATGTAATAAATTACTCAGTGTGAGTACAATAAAAATCATTACATTTTACACTTTGGGGTTAGGAGCATATATAAAGTTAAGTAATATTATTTTCTCTACTTCCCAGATTATTAAATGGAGGTACTAATTATTAAGCAACTTAATTATTAGCACCACAACTATTACATAATATTTACATGGTAAAATTAGGATTCAAACTTAGATTCTTTTTCTCAAGAATATAAACTTTAAACACTACATCCCGTGGAATTCTTGCAAAGTTCTCCTTTCTAGTAAAAGTTCAACTAATGAACTAAATGGATAGAATTATGTTTCCTTGTCAGTTGGAGACAATGATGTAAAATAGAGACATCTGTGCCATTTTTGTAAATTATGTGGTATATCCAGATATTCTGCAAGATTCCAATGACATATAATGAAATCTGTAAGTACCTTTACAGAAATTGCCTCTCAGTGAATCATTCGTAACCCTGTTTCATCTTTACCATATACAGCAGCTTTTCCCATAATGGCAACAGAAATAAGGCTTTTACCTGCAGAAACATTACCAGGGTACATGTGTCATTTCCTATTTTGCAATGTGAAATAAACCCTCAATGTTTGATTTCTTTGTCTTTAATATAGAGGTCAGAATTGTACCTGCTTAAAGGGTTATGCACTTAAAATTGCTGCTTAGGTCTCCACCATGAGCATAGTGATCATGCATAAATGCTAGCTGTTATAGTGGTAATTATTATCACGCTATCTCTGATACCCCGAACAATAGTCACTTGACCCCATTATTCAAAATGGTATATTTTGATATATTCAGAAACAAAAGAAATCACTTCTAACTTAAATGAGAATATGATCAATGTTCACAAGCCAGGACAATGTTTGCCAGCTTGGCTAACCAAATGTGGACATGGTTGTAATCAGTAGTGAACTAGCAGGACGGCGCAGGGGCACTGAGAGAAAAGAGTATTCTGCAAAATGAACTGACTTCTTCCTCAAGCAGCAAGTTTGGAAATAAATGGTAATTAGAGTCAATAGATTGGTGTTTTGTTTTGTTTTGTTTTGTTTTGTTGTTTTGTTTTGTCATGTCCTGTCTTGTCTCATTCTGTTTTGTTTTGTGGTACTGGGGATTGAACCCAGCGCCTTCTTCCTCAACTACATTTCCAGCCCTTTTTATTCTTATGTTGAGACAGGATGTCACTAAGGTGCTCCTGCTGGACTTGCACTTGTGATTTCCTGCCTCAGTCTCCCCAGAATGCTGGGTTTACAGGCATGCACCCTCATGCCTGTAAGAGCCACTGTAGCACAAGCATAGAAATACTTGAAATGTGTCACTGGACATGGAATCACCCTCATTGCCCTCCCCTTTTTACTTCATAATCTTTGAGCTTCTTTCTTACCACTTTGCAGAAATCTGATTAACAAATTCTTTTATGGCTACACATAAGTCACCAGAAGACACAGTGTCCTATGGGAACTTCGAAGGATGTAGAACAACCACGAATGTTTCCACCCCCGCTAACACTGCATGGTGGTTGTCTTCTAACTCACACTTACATCTCTCATGTGGTTTGAATTATTTCTTTCCTTCTTTCCTTCCATCCTTGCTTTCTTTCAAAGGCGTGAAAAGAATGGCAATAAATAGGTCAAACCTAAAATCTACACCTAATTCCTTAAAAGCTGGTCATTGGCTGAGAGAAAAGTTCTTCTACTACATAAAAATGCAAGGGGACATGAATCAATACACAATTTCTCTGCACTTGGTTTGATGTATGTTTAAACTACTGCAGCAATGCAGAGTAAAGTAACTTTAAAATATTTGAGAAAAACTAACAGAACTCCCAACATATGAAGAGTTCAGTGTCACAATTCGTATAGTATAAAATTTATATCTAAGGCATGGCCTAAGTTTCTTTTCCTGATTTCTAGAATTTAAATTCACAAAGCAAGGGATTTTTTAAACACTCAATCCGAGTTCTACAATTAGTAAAAGTAAAAACAAAGGCATGTAAAAGGTGATGTGCCCCACTCAAGGTCAAAGTTGGTAGATACACATATTTCTTCCAGGTTTCTGCCTGAAAGAAATGTTTGCAGTCAAAGATCTCTATGCAGCTCTCCATGGCAGTTAGGGTGGAATGTCAACTTGACTGGCTTTGGGATCCACGCAGGGGATTAATGGGACCTGCTTCTGGGTGTATCTGCATGGGACATGGAGGTGTGGCCTTGAAGGCTGTGTCTGGTCCCTTGCCTCTTCCTCATTGGCACCACTCTTCTGCTATGCTTCCCAGCCACCAGGAATTAAGCAACTTGCCCCCCATACCCTTTCACCATGATGTCTCTTTCCTGGAGCCACTACACCATAGGCTGAATCCCCTTAAAACACGAACCAAATTAAACCTCTCCTCTGAACTCTCAGTGTCAGAAACTGTGTCGTGCAAAGGGGAAAGGTAACTAACATACTCTCTAGTTATTTCAATACATGATTACAATAGTGTTTTATTTATTTTATGACTATAAGAAGGGTAAGTAATGCTCATGAGAGAAAAATAAACCTATTGAAATAAAATGCAAGGATATATTATTTATACAACTTTTCCCAGATAAATAATTGTCCTTGTCATTTAAAATAGAGAATTATCTTAAATCTTTACTAGTTTGCTTTGTTTATTGGGGATCTGCATCATAGTCCCATATATATACATCCAGAAGACATTTCTGCATCAGTTTCTTGCAGTCTGTTGGGGAGTGCTATAGTCAACATTTGATACATTGGTTATGTATCTCCTAAGATCTTATTCAACCTATTTCTGGGAGGCAATTTTATGTGAATTTCTCATGGTTCTGCATCCCTTGAGAGCTCTTGGTGTCAAATAATTTGTGAAATATATTTTTATAGCACGCAGTCTGGAATACTGTATAGAAGCGTACCTCCCTTCAGGGGAAAAGGCAGGCATATTTACTGCCTATTCCAGTTTGGTTCCCTAAACTCAGATTTCCTCCTGGAATAAGCCTACTTCATGTCCACCTGTGAGGACAGGATTTGGAAAACAGTCACAAACAGTGCTCACACTTGCTCTCCTAGTATTACTCCTGCTATTGTCGCCTTCAGGGTCTCAGCGTTTTCCCAGTAGCCACATAATACTACCAGGCAAATTTGATACCTTGTGCACTGGGCAAATTCTTCGACTTTTCGTATTGCCCAATGTACATACGTAAGTGATTAAACTCCAAATCCTGCATGTCATGCAAAGATATGCGTAATCCCAAGCTTGCCTCATCTCGCACTGCCCTATTTTCTCTCCCTCTGCACTCATCGCTCCTCTTCTTTAGAGACATCTACATATATCCGTTCAGCACCATTCCATTGATCTACTTCTTTGATGAGAACATATTATATCACTCTACTATATTTTTTTGCTTTATTAAATACGTCTACTTCAGTGGTGCTCTAACCTTTCATCTATAACATAAAAATTCTGGAAAGTCTCCGTTTCTCTGACTATACCTGAAGAAATGGATTACCCTCTTTGGTCCAGGAAATATCTACTTGCATCTATTTTTGACTTCCGTGGTATGTCTTTTAAAACTATACTTTCTTCCATTCTCCCTCACTACCTCCAACCAGTATACCATCAGAATAACATGGTCAGGACTTCCTGATATGACTCTGATTTATAAATATTAATTAAAATAGTTTGCCTCAATATGCTTTAATTATTTGTGTGTGCCAAAGCACATCAAACAGATATGACCCCTTATTAATATGTAGTCAGGACATCAATTTCTGTCAAGATTTACATTGACTTCGTAGTCACAAACCGACAGTCATATTTTGTGATAAACCAGATCCAATTGTTTGAATTCAATAAAAATTCCTAAAAAGATATATCTTTCATTTCCAGCCCACATAACAGTTTAATATAAATTTTGAATTTATTTTATAAATTTTAGATTAAATAAAATAGAATAAATCTGTCAATATGTTAATTTTTAAATTTTACTTTAAAGAGAATTTTTTAAAAAGAACAATAGCAAAACGCCAACAATATAGACAAAAAGAAAACAAAGCAAAAATAATAAGAATGATACAGGGTTTCAGAACAAAATGATAAGAATTAACAGTGGTTGTTATATTGCATATGTTTATCTTCATTAAAGTTGCTCAGATTACCAAATGTAAGAATGCAAGATTGATCAAACCATTAAAGAGAATAAAACACAAAAGCAAAAAAATTATAAACAATACAGAGTTTCACCAACCAAGATAATAGGAATTCAACAACCGTTGTTTTATTGCATATTGTTGTTTTCAAATTAGTTGTTCAGATTACCAGATATAAGCATGCAAAATTGGTCCAAAAATAAATAAATAAAGCATGAACTATTCCTTTCAATAAACCATTAGACATCAGCAGTACAGTTATCCCAGCCTTCCTTCTGTACATATATATTTTTTCCCTTCCTTCTTTCTTTCCTTTTCTCCTTTCCCTCATCCCAGTTGTTTATTCCCTTTAAGCAATTTCTTTCCCTTTCCCAACATCTATTGTACATTTTGGGTTCCACTTACTCTTTCATGTTTTTACACTACGGAGACACACAATGTCTACACATATGGATCTGACTTATTTCACTTATGAGTATGGTCTCTAGTTGCAACCATTTACCTACAAAAGCCTCGAGTTTATCTTTTTTATAGCTGAGTAAAACTCCATTGTATAAAAATACCACACATTTTCTTATCCATTCCTCAGTGGATGGACATTTGGGTTGTTTCCAAGATTTAGCTATGACAAATTGCACGGTTATAAACATGGGTTAGCATATATCGCTGTGGTAAGATGTTTGTAATTCTTCTGGGAAAATATCCAGAAGGGGAATAGCTGGGTTTAGTGGGACCTCTAATCCTAGTTTTGTGAGGAATCTCCACACTGATTTCCACAGTGGTTTCACCAATCTACACTCCCACCAGCAGTGGAGAAGTGTTCCTTTTTCCCCAAAGCCTCTCCAGCATTTGTTATTCGTTGATTTCTTAATGATTTCCATTCTTTCTGGGATGAAGTGGAATCTCAGTGTTGCTTTAATTTCTATTTCTCGAATGGCCAATGATGTTGAACATTTTTTCATGTACTTATTTGCCATTAGTATTCCTTCATCTGAGAAGTGTGTATTCATCTTAGATGCCCATTTTTGGATTGGATCTTTGCCTGACTTTTAAAAAATCTTTATATGTTCTAGATAGAATCCCTTTGTCTGAGGGGCAGTTGGCTAAAAGTTTTTCCCAATTCATGGATTTTCTCTTTACTTTGTTGGTGATTTCTTCTGATGTGCAAAAACTTTGGATAGAAAGAACCAACATTGTGAAAATGGCCATACTCCCAAAATTGTTATACAGATTCAATG
>NW_004955421.1:23261163-23263019 GCF_000276665.1 Chinchilla lanigera | reverse complement strand
CCTCTTTAATAAGTGGTGCTGGTAAAACTGGCTTTCCACATGCCAAAGACTAAAATTAGAGCAGGGGTCTATCACCATGCACTAAGCTAAAGTCAAAATGGATCAAAGATCTAAATATTAAAACACAAACACTAAACCTACTGGAAGAAAAGGTAGGTAGAAATCTTGAAGACATAGGGGTAGGCAGAAAGTTCATGAACAAAAACCAAACTGCATGAAATGTACTTTAAAGAATATATTAGTTTTTTTCAAAATTTTATTTTATCCTCAGATAACCCTTAAACTGGTCAACTGATTTAATATTATAATATCTGGGAAGGTTTTTTCCTATAATTGCAAGACTACAGAGAAGTAAATATCCATGTGCAAATATAATAATAAATTCCATTTAGCAGAAGGTCCCAGGTTTTCAAAAGGACATGAAATATCTTGGTTTGATAAGAAGACATGAAGTTCTACAAGAAAGAAGTAATTCATGTTGAACTGATATGTAGAAGCTGGTGAAGAAAACAAAATCAAGAAAATTCTCTACATCTACGTATGGGCAAAATCTTGGATTCTTCATGTTCCTTGACTCTCATACTGAACTCTTACAACTATATTCTTGGCTAAATGTCAGGAATAAATGATTAAAATCCAAATGCTAATGTCAAAGTTCTGCATAATCCCAAACAATTTATGCTATGAATTTTATATATTTCCAAGCTTTTTCTGTTACAGATTTCCAGGGGATTCTCTCATTTTATAAGGAACTGGGTTAATATCCTTACTTTGTGCAATCATGTGTCTGACCTTCAACATAAAGGGCTTGATCTATGGGACTGTATGTTCCTTCTTCTCTAAGAAGGTCTAGCAGCAGAGCCTCAGCCTCTGCAGAAGGTATACAGAAGAAAGAGAATCAAAGGAGCAGCAGAATGGGTGAAACGGATTGAAATTCTACTCTCCAAAGGGCTGGAGTTGAGAGAGAACTCACCTCTGCATTGAGTTCTGGGTAAGAGAGCTCTGGGAGCAGAATGTTCTCATCTGAGTAGATGAGCTAATTAGAAGTGTTAAAAATAAATTGAGTAGCCTTCCATCAAGGAGAAACACAAGGTCCGGAGCGAAGAAGGTGTCATGCAAAAGGGCAGAGGATCTGCACCCTAAAACCTGGCTGAATATTTGGTCATTAGTTGTGTGACTGAAGGCAAGAGACCAATCTTTCTGAACCTTATTTCCTAATATAAAGTGTCAGCAGTATTTATGCTGGATTTCTAAGGATTCCCAAATTATATGCATGGTTTCTCAAATAACTCAAAATAGTAAACCACTGACATCCCTTCACTCAGTTTCTGCCATGAATTTCTCATTGTGTGCAAACTTCCAAACAGTCCCTGGAGATTTCTCCCTAGAGTTGTCTCTCAAGTTGAGTAGAACTACAACACAGAAGAGTTCCTGCTGCCATTGACAGCTGCCTTCCCTCCTCTGCCCAGGAGCCTGACACAAAAGTCTACAAAACCCCCCTCAAAATTTGCAAATATTGAAAGGCCTGACCAGTAAAACCTGTCTACTATGATAAATGCAATATGAAAAGCTTATTCTTTTAAATTCAAGTTGTATTACATGATCTAAATGAAATGATCTCAACTCACCTTCTGAACATTCCCCTGAGTTCTGGTCTGAATCCAGGGGGACCTCACACTTCTGCTCTCTTCTGTCTCTCCACATTGCCCTCCCCCATCAGAAGACAGGAACTTTAGGAATCATTCCCTCCATTCCCCACCTGGGAGCCCAAAGCCAATCAGGTTGAAACCACCTGTGTAGCTTGATACAAAGTCAACACCCAAAAATCAATAGCATTCCTATACACAAACAACAAA
>NW_004955421.1:23251260-23252855 GCF_000276665.1 Chinchilla lanigera | reverse complement strand
AGGGGCTCACAGCTAAGAGTTTGCCTTACATCTTGGAGGATACTTGGGACTTGGACTCTTCAGCAATGCTGAAACGGTTAGGACATTGGCAACTCTTGCAGATGAACTAAATGCTGTTTGTATAAAGGGATGGGCATGAGTCTTTGGGGGGGCCAGGGGTGGAATGTTATGGTTTGTCTGTGTGTCCCCCCAAAGCCTCATGTGGCCATGGGGCAGGCTTTTAGAGTTGATTGAGGTGTGACAGCTACACCCGCCCTGGGGTGGATAGTTTGCATAAGTAAGGGAGAGGAAAAGAGTGCTTGAGGCCATTCCTGGCTTTTGTGTTTTGTTGCTTTTGCTGTGTTCTGCCTCCATGAGCTGTAGCCCTCTGCCATGTGCCAGTCTGCCTTGTAATCTGCCAAGTACGGACTGAAACCTCCACCAACTGTAAGCGAAATAAACCTTTCCTTCCTTAATTTTGGGCGTCAGATATTTTGTCCCAGCAGCGAGAAGAAAGTAACCAAGACAGACTCCAAACTATTCCATTGGAAATATGAACTACCTTTCATGAAAAAGGAATAGTATCCCGAGAATGGAATCAGAAGTCCAGAGGGCAAACCAAAGAGCCAGAGAAAATTATTCTCCAGTCTTGAAATTTAATTAAGAAATTTCCAAGCCAGGTGTGGTGGTACACTTCTGTAATCCCAGCACACAGGAGGCTGAGACAGGACAATCCAGAGTTCAAGGCCAGCCTGGGGTACATACAAAGACAAACAAATAAACAAATAAAAGTCCAGAAATTCTCATTTATTCAGCTGGACTTTAGAATTGCCTTTAACAGGTAGATTTTACTTCCCACTTTCCCATTTTTAAAAAACACATTGTCTACAATAGTTAATCTGTACCTGTCCCACCACTGTATGTTACAAAGAGATGACATGTGTGTTTTGACTCTGAATATCCACAAATGGAGAGAAACAGTGCTGCAGCAGCTATGTGAAATAGATCACAAGTGGCCGCTATTCTCACCTGGCCTGGATATAGAGCTGAAATTTGAGCTGATTCATTTGGACGAGAGTTTGGACTTTGAGCTGGTGCTGCTATTGGATGAGACTCTCAGGCCCTGGGAAAGCTAAGCATGTTTTTTGCATTTGGGAGGCATAGATCTTTGAGAGGCGGAAGGCAGACTGTGAAGGGACATGATCTGAAGGTTCCACTTCCTGGAACATGCGCCTTGTGTAATTCCCCTTCCCTGGAGTATAAGGGTGAACAGTGAACATAAGCAGATACACAGCCATCATTGTTTTGCAAGCCAGGTAAGTTCCTCATAATGAGAACATCCTAATGCCGGATCAACAGGCAGGCCTTACAGAGAGGTAAGACAGGCATAATCCTGCAGGCCTAGAAGGAAGGATGTGAAGAGCCGTACTGTGAACTGCCGGTGGAGACCACAGGATAAGGTAGCCCCCAGAAGCTGGGAGTCAGTAGGAAATGTCGTATAATCTCAAGGAAACACATTTTTCCAACAATCAGTGAGCGGGGCTGGGGATTTAGCTCAGTGGCAAAAGCGCCTGCCTGGCAAGCGCAAGGTCGTGAGTTCGGTTCCCGGTACCGGA
>NW_004955421.1:23242823-23251160 GCF_000276665.1 Chinchilla lanigera | reverse complement strand
CACTTTGAAGACATCAATATGTAATACAACAAGCATTGTTAATTTCCTACCACTTTGTAACTCTGTATTGTCTGTACTGTTCTTTTGCTATTTTGTAAAAGGTTGTCTGTCTGTTAATGTTTTCCTCCTTTTATGTTTAAAATAAAAAAATAAATTAAGTGGTGGGACTTATTTTCCTTTTTTTGTGTGTTTTCTTAATTACTTTGAATTAGAAGTTAATAAACAAAGAAAAATATTGGAAGGATCTCAGAAATTATACGAAGTTCATATTTCTGTTTGTGAATACAAATAAATTCAACCTGCCTTTATTAAGTGCCTATTTTTTGCTTACTGAAATATGAGTAAGAAATACCTTTTGACCTTAAAGCCCATGGTGTCCTGGAACTGGTTTGTACTGGTATATGAGGGGTGATGATTTTATTATTAAGTGATATTAATTTTACAAGTTAATAGGTTTCACTGTGACAGTTCTACACATGTGTGTATCATGCCTTGATCATATCCACCATCTCTCCTATCCATGGCATGTCATTTTTAAATTTTCAGATATTTATGGAGCCAGCTATACATATAGCTATTATTTAAAACTAAATTACATGTGCAACTATAATAGTTTTCATGATGATAGATACCTGTAATCTTATTTTGATATAACGACATTATAAGTAAAATTATAAGCTACCAATAATGCTGTCTTTAAAAGTTAAACCACCACAAATTTATAATATAAATAGTATATTAAAGCAAAAGTAAGAAATACTCAGAACGAACTCATCACTTCCTGCTTATTTTATTACATTTCACTACTATTTGTGCTTTTGAGGATCCTCACGCCTACTGTGCGTGCCTGGTGGCAGAGAGGTGGCCCAGTGGCAGGCTATGGCCCTTCTCTCTCACTTGGGGAGACCATACTGGTAGACTGGACTGTACCTGAAGGGAAGATTTTCCCCATGGAAAACGCCAGCTGCCGCAAATCTGGACTTGATTGACTGTATTAAGGAAGCAATGAAGAAAATGTTAACGAGAAACTTGTTCTCCAATGAATGCCAGTTCTGTAGCTGTGACATTCCCAGTAGCACACAGGTACTCCTGGGTAATATGTAAGGTAATATCCCGCCAGTATTAGAAACTGTCACCCACTTCAGCAGTGAATACTCATATTCCTCACAGATGAGTGAAATTCCAGCTGTGTCTTCTTTGTTTCAATTTTGTCTTGTTAAAATAAATGAAAATATCAAACAATAACTGTGCTCCTTCTTCAACTGCAACTGTGTGTTGGTCAGATGAGTTCGGGAAACAGCAATGAAAGCATTTTGTGAAAATCAATTGACTAAATGGAATTGACAATGGACTTTTTTATAGGTATTATTATCTATCAATTGTGTGCTAAGAATCCTTTATGTTAGTGATATTTGTAATAGACCCGTGTACATATGTATATGCAATTTCTGTCAGAGAGTTAGTTATTAGACAATACAAAACTGAACATAAGCTAGTGTGGAAGAAAAAAAATCTGTGGAAAGTGATCAGTAACAAAAGGCAGAATGAAAGAATCCCAGTCTTAGCCTATAATAGAACAATATGATCATCTGCCTGAAGAAAAAATTCTCAACAAAAGAAAATTTAAGACGTGTAGGGATTAAAGATATAGTTCAGTTCATCCAGACAACTAGCAAAATCAGTCAGAGTCGGTACTCAGCAGCGACTCTCCCAGCACCCTCCAGGGAATGACTTTTCTTCTCCTTCTGCCTGTGTGCTGCATCCACACTGTGGGGTTCACTATAGGCTAGGTTCACTGAGGTGTGGAGGTATTCAGAAGCCTATGAGCAGCACGGTCAATGAACTAAGAACCAAGAAGATACTTCTCCTCTTTAAATCACTGTTCCATCTCTTCTGATATATCTCTGATTCTTCCCACGGGAGTCCTCCAATTACTGCAAAACTGAGAAATAAAAGAGAACGATTGCACATTTTCATAGACAACAGGGAGCACTCTGAGATGCATACGTGCTTGACACAGAGCTGGGACACCTGCTGTGTCAACGCTACTCTTCCAGCACAGAAATGGGATCGGTAATTTGAGTGAAACACAGGAATTGTGATTAGATTAGGGAGTATCTAGAAATTAATCTCTAACATAAACCTTCCCTGCTCCTGATAATAGCTGCAACCACCAGATAGAATCACAGACTAGAAAGGCAGCTGGGGAAATGCGTAAGTCCCAGTGGTGCTATTACGCAGCTGGGGGATGTGGGACCTCCATTTTAATCACCTATAAACTGAAAGTGTTTAACAGGATGGTTTTTATGTTCCTTTTCGGCTGTAACAATTCCGGATTCTAAGGAACAGCAGAGTAGAGATCTGTCTCTAAGGAAATTTTAGATCCAAACTGAGTTTGTTTTGCTGCAATGCACGTTTTTGTAATTCGACTCCCCCCTGACTGATGACTTGGGACTATCTGGAAGACAGAAAAGACACACGGATTCACACCCACTCTTCCCCAGCACATTATGCTTTGAACCTTCAACCGAACAGCAGCTTCGTGCAAAGTCCACCAGCCTGGCTGGATCCAAGAAGCCCTGGAGGGATCCACTCTGCACTACAGCACTGCATACTGGCTTCTCCAGCACACTGTCTCTAGAGAGCTAGTCTGATTGTGCTGAATTTCAGGCCCTGCCTGAGGCTTACAAAGGTAGAACCTGCATATTTGAGTACTCCTGGGTTACTTGTATGCGTGTTAGAATTGGAGAAGTGTTGGGGCCCTCACCATCCATTCATACCATTTTCTGCAATTCAACTCAATTTCAGCATCAGTTCTTGAGTTTCCTATAGTTTTTAGGGGTTTAAACCACCATTTTATTCTCACTAGGATTGCTAATATTTTTATCAGTACTCTTGTGAAAATCTTGCATAGGTCTTGGGTTCTCTGCCAGTCTTCACATGATTTTTTCCCCCATTAACCTTATTATAGGTTAGTACATGACTTTGCAGAAACTATGGTTTTTCATGAACATGTGTGTTACCTCATATCAGAAATGTCAATGTATTTGTTCAGTTCTATGTTTAATAAAATAATTTGTTGTAATCTAAGTTTATCCTTTTTTAAAAGCTCATGTGTATTACTCCAGTAAAAAAAAAGTAATTTCCCCTTCTTTCAGAGCAGCCAGTCCCAGGGAGATGGGCTTTCCTTCCCTTTTCCCCAAACTCTCTCAGCAACGTAAGAAGCGCTCTCTGTATGCAGAGCAGGACAGTCCTCTGCTCTGGCTCTACACTGTAACCACAGTGTATAAGAATTACTGACGATAAATGAGCTTGGGTCTCATGATGAGCAATCTATTACATCCCCATCCTAGTAAACTTCTGGGAGGCTGTGAAAGGCATACAGCCTGGGGTCTGTTTTCCAAGTAGTTCTGGGTGTAGTTCTCAGCTTCCACCAGGATGAACACTAATCTCTCACGGGGCTGGAGTCTCTAAAATACGGATGCACGGTTTGCCTCCCTGTCTCCAGGTCAGCCTTTAGGTGGGTACAGCTCTCAGGAAAGGATAAGCATCAGTTTGTTTTTCTGGCAATGACAGTGTGAACCAGCCATGTTTCCTGCTGACTTACTCGGGAGAGATGAGCTGCCCCAGACTCCCACCGGGACTTCTCCACGGACACTGTCCATGCAGCCTCCACACCTGCCAGCTTCCTGTAAACAGGAAGTGCTGCCTGGTCTGCTGGGCTCCACCTTCAACTCCTTGGGGCCTTGCTTAACTTCAGTGTGTTCTTTCTAGACTAAGGCGACTGTTCTCTACCTCCAAGCTATCCTCTGTCAAGGCAGCCTATCATTCTTTGTCCGAGATGTTTGCTAGCATTAAGCTTACATATCTGGAGAGAAAGACAGACAGACAGACAGAGGCAGAGAAAGGGAGGGAAGGAAGGGCCATAATTTTTATTTATTTGATTGTAATCTTTATCCCTTTAATCTTCCCTATCTATTTACATTCTCCTCATTTAGGCATTCTTTATTTTTCTTTGGAGGCTATAGCCAATCACTTAGTATCTTCACTATAGAGGTGTGTGTGTGTGTGTGTGTGTGTGTGTGTGTGTACATATGTCCTGTATTGACCAACTTCACATTTCCATATATCATCTTCTACATGTTCTCAAATACATAGTCCTATCTTACATTTTTCTGTCACTATAATACAATCTGACAAAAACACCAATAACATAGTTTCTCAGCAATTTTCTGTTAAGTGACTGACTTGCCATAAGCTTCTACTTTGTTTAGCTTGAGACTAAGTCTTAGTTTAAGACTTTGGCTTGGCCTAGAAACTCTGAAACAGATGGTGAAGGGTAATCGAGGTAACTCTTCACATGTTCGAACCTGGGGCAGCAGTGCGTGAGAGGGACCCAGTGACACTGGCCTGTGCCTGAGCATTTGTTTCCCCTTTGCAGATTCAGAGCTAGTACCCTAACCCAAGTGATGATAGTAGGAAGCAGAGTTTTAGGGAAGTGGTTAGGTTCCTGAAAGGGATTAGTGTTGTTTTAAGGGACTGAAGGGACTTGAGTTCATCCCTTCTACCATATGAGGACACAGGAGGTACCATTCGTGAATCAGGACACAGAATCTGCTGGCATAATGATCTTGGACTTCTAGCCTCAGGACTACAAAAGTTAAATTTCCATTGTTTATAAGCTACTAGTCTATGGTACTTTGTTATAGTACCCCTAAGATGTAGTTCATTCTCTCTCTCTCTCTCTCTCTCTCTCTCTCTCTCTCTCTCTCTCTCAAACCTGTGGCTGATGGTGACCCTGCTCTATGAAGGTCTCAAATCCCCTGACTCTTTCTCACCAGTATCTCCATCATCCTGATTCTCACCCTCCCTACCTCTAAACATCTCTGATTCCCACCCCTGGAAAGAGCAAAGGGGGAAGTGAGTGAAAGGCAAGACATTCCCCTCATGCACCCAGACCTTCCACAGTTCGTTTCCATCCTCAGCCTTCTGGCCAAGATTAGCCCCATGGACATGGCAGCCAAAAGGAGCCTGGGAAATACATACTGTTCTGGGAGCCATGTAACCATGTAAAAGATGAGGAAAGAGACTGCTAAAGGGCCTCTAGCAATATCTCCCACAACAAGCATAGACAGGAAACCCTGAATGCTCTCAGGAAGAGCTTTCAGGAGCTTTGAAGGTAGATTCAGGTTCAGACAATGTTGTTTTATGACACTTGTTTCTCTCCTAGACTACATCTGAGTTACAGATAATTCAAAACAAGTACAAAGAGGGCTAGTGGTGTTGGTAGATTGATTTATTTTCTGGAAATATAAGGTCTTTCCAGAACTTCTTTATTAATTGATATGAGTAAGATTTTCCCCTTTTCCTATCCATCTGTCAGAAGTAGTCTCGCCTCAGAATGACTAAGTGTTTTGGTAGTGAGCCTCAGAAGAAGATTAGAGCTTCAGAGAAAAGGCTGAGGCCTTGTTCATTGCACCCCCAATGCCTTAAGTAGATTTAGACTCTTTACATATTGGGTCAGGGGTTACTTTCAGGCTCTGCAAACTTCTGAGGGGTAAAATCCAGTAGTCAATAAATTGGGGTCCTGGAAAGTGCTCTTTATGCCTCGCTGTCTAACTGTCATGCATCAAATTAAGAAGCCAGGTGCCCAGAAATCTCCAACAGAGGTCCTTAAAAGCATTGATTCTTCACCCCCTTTGTCCAAAGAAATACAGTGAATCTGGGTTCGGTTCCAGAAACCTGTATTTTTCAAATCCTCAAAAAGGATTTTAAACCATGTATGGTGGCACACACCCATAATCCCTGATATTCTGGAGGCTGAACCAGGAAAATCATAATATTTAAGGTCAGCCTGGACAATTTCACAAAACACTGTCTCAAAATAAAAAGAGCTAGCCATATAGATCAGAGATAGAATGCTTGCTTAGCGTGTGTGAGCCTTTGGCTTCAATCCTTAGTACCACAAAAAGAAAATCGAAAAATTAATATACACAAGATTTGAAGTCATTACACTAGTCATGGAGATACTATCCATATGTTGTAAATAATTATATTGATAAAGCAATATATGTAGGTATATCATTGTCAATTAATAACTACAGTATTTAGAAATATTTTTCATCTGTGCTATTAAAAGCATTTTGATATATGTGTGTTATTATAATATTAGTAACCTTTAATAATCCACTTATTAAATTACTAACAAATAACTCTTCTTAGACTTAAAATAATGGAGTTCAATTTCCTTTTATATAAAAACCAAAAGAAAGCCTTACAGGTTTTTGCTGGTCACTGGTCCACCATAAGGAGTCATGATTGTACATAACCAATGCACTCATCTAGACAACCAAAGAATAAGGAAGTTTGTCATGGATTATATCTGTCAGCATTAACTAGGAAAAAGAAAAACGCTTCAAGCACTCACACTGAAAGGAATTCACTACAGGGAAGTGGCCACATGGGTAGTGAAGGGGTTAAGAAGCCACACCAAGGCAGAGAGTGGCCCAGGGTGAAGCCGTGGTAGGAAACCAGCGCTGCCCTCGGACCAGGGCAAACGCAAGTAGCAGCACACCTGGGACTTGAAGTCAGCTTCACCTCATGGTCCTGGAGGGTTTGCAGATAAATACGAGAAAGAAAGCAGAAAAGGGAAGAGGGAAGAAGAGGAAAAACCGTGTCAAAGCAAGTTTCTGAGGGATTTCATAATCTGTTACATGAAATGAGTGCACATAGCATTTGCAATTTCAATACCTAAAAACAAATTTGTATCTGCAATATGTAAAGAATCCTTCTAATGCATAAATAAAAGATAATCCATTAAAAGCATGGGCAGAGCAGCTCGAATGGACATGCCATGAAGAAATTTACATTAATAGTAAGTATAAGAAAAATGCCCATTCTGCTACCATCTGGGAAATGCAAATTAAAATTATGAAGAGAAGGCAAGCGTGGTGGTGCACAGCTGTGATCCCAGCACTCTGGGAGGCTAAGGCAGGAGGAGGATCACAAATTTGAGCCCTACCTGAGCAACTTAGTGAGGTCCTGTTTCAAAATAGAAACTACAACACCGTGCCTGCCTGGCAAATGCAGGTTCCTGAGTTCAATTCCTGGTACCACCGCCCCCCCAAAAAATAGAAACTAAAAAGGTGGGTTGAACACGTAGCTCAGGGTAAAGGCCTTGGATTCAATCTCTAGCACTGCCAAAACAAATTGTGATGAGATTTAATTGCACACCCACTAAAATGGTTAACACTTAAAATACAGACCAATTGGACATTGCACATGCTGTTGGTAGGACTACTTTGGAAAAAAGTTTAACAGTTTCTTATAATGGTTTTTCCCTTATTACCCAGAAATTCCACTTCTATTTACCCAAGAGACTCAGAACATACACTAACAAAGAGTTCCAAACAAGTGTTTATAGAAAATTTAGTCATAATAACTCAGAACTGGAAACCACCTAAATGTCCATTAAATAATAAATTGATAAATTACAGAAAGATTAAAAAGTGCTGCATACAGTTACACAAAGAACCCATTTAAAAGAATAAAGACATGCTTCAATCAAATCTAAGGGCCTCTTGGAGGCTTTAACATATCCTTTAGCCATATCCACAGGAGCCAAAGATAGCAAAATAATTATCTTGAAAATATTTGTGGGTGTTAAATGGACATCCAGTGAAATTCACTAAAGACCCACAAACTCCTTAAGAAAATAGTCTCAGCAAATGCATTGCCATCTTGGACTAAAATGAACAATCAGACAAGAAAGGCTTTGGACTCTGTTATGGTTTGTCTGTGTATCCCCTCAAAGCCTCATGTGGCCATGGGGCAGGCTTTTAGAGTTGATTGAGGTGTGAGAGCTACACCCACCCTGGGGTGGATAGTTTGCATATGTAAGGGAGAGGAAAAGAGTGCTTGAGGCCATTCCTGGCTTTTGTGTTTTGTTGCTTTTGCTGTGTTCTGTCGCCATGAGCTGTAACTCTCTGCCATGTGCCAGTCTGCCTTGTAATCTGCCAAGTACAGACTGAAACCTCCACAACTGTAAGCGAAACAAACCTTTCCTTCCTTAATTTTGGGCATCAGATATTTTGTCCCAGCAGTGAGAAAAAAGTAATCAAGACAGAATTTGGTACCAGAGGAGTGGGATCGTTGCTGTGACTATATCTGACCATGTGGTTCAAGAGCCTTTGGAAATGGCTTTGGAGATGATGTCTGAAAGAGAAGCACTAGAATGTCTTCGGCTGTTCTGTTTGGGAGATTCTGGTCAGAGCTCAGAAGACCAGAAAGCTGACAGAAATCTTGCCGGTAAAGACCGGGTTTGGGAGGTTTCTGTTG
>NW_004955421.1:23211973-23240028 GCF_000276665.1 Chinchilla lanigera | reverse complement strand
CGGAGAAAAACCAAAAAAAAAAAAAAAAACAAAACCCAACAATCAGTGAGCTCTGAAGAGAACTTAGTAGCTCAGGAGAGCGCAGCCTCCCTGACCACAGCTGTTTCAGCGTGGCAAGCCCATGAGCAGAGATCCCGTGTGAGCCGTATCCAGACTCTGACCACACACACGCTGTTCTGAACTACTACATTTTTAGTAATTTGTTAAGGGACAGAGAAAGGTAATACATTTTGCTTAAAGAAAATAAAGATGAATTTGCTGCCTTCTTTCTCAAATAAATGCAAAATATGCAATAAAGACAGAGATGAATGGAGTTATTCACCCAGTATCCGCGCATTACCGAGAATGGTGACTGGGCATGTAAGGGGTGCATACAGTAGCTCTTTATCATATTTTAAAATTCTCATATTTCCACTGTAGCATTTCAGTAGTAATACTTCAGTTGAAATTTTGAGATGGACAGGTGAGTGGACAGATGAGGAAGGCACAGAGCATTGCTAGGTGTTTGCCCTCTGGGTAAATAAAATGTTGCTGTCTGTAGTATTCTTTGTTGTTTTCCACTTTGTAGTTATAAAAATCTCTACTTCATTCTTACTGTATTTTCCCTCAGAAGTGAGGCATTATTTGACAATAATCAGTAGATGGAAAAAGTGAAGCAATTTTTTAAAATATCACTGCTGTAGCAGACCTAGATTTTATCCTACATCTGTGTTCGTCATATCCTAAGGGCCTGCTGTCATTCTGACGCCTGGTTTCACCCACCCAAGCTTCTCCCATGGGCTCACAGCACCTGGATAAAAAAATGATTCTCAACACTGATATTTTCAATGGAAGTTAAAATGTGGTTAATATTTTTCATAGAGATGTGGAAGTAATATTGACAATATTTCTGATGGGTCATTTGTTTGCAACTACAGAGGTTTTGCTCCTAGGGTGGTTCATCCTACCTATGAAGAGTGAAGATAGATGAGAAGCCAGGCGTGGTGGCTCACGCCTGTAATCCCAGCATTCAGGAGGCTGAGGCAGGAGGACTGCCCTGAGTTCAAGGCCAGTCTAGGCTACAAAGTGAGTTTAAGGCCTGGCTGAACTATGTAGCAAGACTGTCAAAAAAAGGCAGATGGGAAGTCTTCCTGTCTTTCCCTCTGTTATGGTTTATGCCTAGATGTTCCCCAGGGGCCTCAGGCTCTCATAGACAGGACTTCTGGAAAGTGATCAGATTACGAGGCACTGTGGCCCACTTGCTATCGGGAGGGGAGGGTCTGTTCTGAATAGGTGGGTTACTGGGGGGTGACCCAGAAGGAATGTCTCCCTCCCCGGCTCCTCCTCCCCTGTATTTGCTCCCTGCTACCACAAAGCAAGCAGCTTTTCCTCTGTTGTGCCCTTAAATCCATGCTATTGGGCCTTGGATCCAGCAGACTACGGATTGAAATGTGAGCCAAAATAAGCTGCTCATCCTTTAAATTGCAAGTGTCAGGTATTGTGTCTCACTGATGAGGAAAGTGACTAAGGTCCCCACCCCCTCTCTGTAGCACTGGGGATTGAACCCAGGACCCTCACACTGAGCTACATCCCCAGCCCTTTTCATCAGCTATTCTCAGACAGGGTTTCACTAAGTCAGTAAGCTGACCAGGCTGGGCTCAAACTTGTAGTTCTCATGCCTCAGCCTCCCAGAATGTTGGAATTACAGATGTGTAACACAGTCTAGCTCTCTTTAAAAAGTAAGATGAAGAAGATTGTGAAGAGGAGATGGCAAAGAAGACAGTATAAAGAGTTGTCCCAAAGGGATTCTCAGACAGCATTTTTAGTAAGCTGGACCCATGCACATCAAGTTCAGAATCTGGAAACTGACTCTTTTAATGTTTAGTTACCATATACTGCATGAAAAATCTTCATGAAGTCTGCATTCCCCACTTTAAAAATTGCATACCAAGATATTCCTGAATAAAACTTCTTGAAATATAACTGCTAAAAGTAGGGCCAGGAAATACAGGTCTTCCCCAGTTTTCTTGACTTGAAAGAGATGCTTTAAAACCATTATTGGAAATCACCACAGAACTCAACTTAAAGCAGCAGAGGTTGTTTTTTTGTTGTTGTTGTTGTTGTTTGGTTTTTCTCTGGTACCGGGAACCGAACTCACGACCTTGCGCTTGCCAGGCAGGCGCTTTTGCCGCTGAGCTAAATCCCCAACCCAGCAGCAGAGGTTTTGGTTGCATGCTAGCCACAGCCCAGAAAGCCATGTGATTTGTTCGTTTGTTTGTTTTTTTGTTTTGGTTTTTTCCCGACACCGGGAATCGAACTCATGACCTCGTGCTTGGCAGGCAGGCGCTGTACTGCTGAGCTAAATCCCCAGCCCCAAGCCGCATGGTTTGTATGTTTGTGTTTTTCAGTGTTTCTCCTATAAATATCTTAAATAAGAAAAAAAATTGGAACTTGAATGTGCTGATAATAAAAATTTGAGTATTTTTATGTTAATTGTCTTTTCTAATATGCTAGTTCCTTAATGCAACCAAACACAAAGATTCTGATCACAGTGATTCAGTCAAAATAGCCCATCCCCTCAGAGTGAAAACCTGAGCATAAGACTTGCTGTTGCTTTATTCAAAATATAAGCATTCCAAATGACAAACATATCCAAGAAAATGACTTCCCTTTCATGTCAGATAATTAACATCTTTACTAATTTTATCTTGTGCTTGGATTTAAAGTATAATTAAAGGGGATTTTGTTGAAGGACAGTAGGAATGTAAGGTATTTGCAAGACTGAGTGTGAAGCTACAAATCTCCCGTTTGTAGTGATACAGACGGAGACAACTGCAGTTTTACTAGACCAGACCCCTGTGAGGAGTTCATTTACTGTTCAAGGAACCACCATTTATTACATTCAAAGACAAAGAAAATCAAAACTTAATCCCTCTCCAGGACAGCTGAGGAAATGAAGAGGGTCAATATTAGTTTCTTCATTCTAAACATAAAATTTCATCTTCTTGATAGAAGTAGAGTAAAATCTATCACAGAATAACCTTTCTATGTTGTTATCACCTTTCCCTGCCTCACCGGCTTGCACGGAGATGACCCAGTTTCCACTAAGGACCTGGCAAGTCTGTGTGATTTAGAAAGAGTCATGACCAGAAATTCTCAGAGCAAATTCCAAAAGTCATGTTGGGGGACTGGAAACCTGTCCTGGACTTGGAAGATGTTTATCAGCCAGGTTTTATTGTATTCTACTTAACTCCGACGCAGCTACTAAGCCCCAGTTACATTCTGAGAACCAGCAATGGCAATTATCTTCCCTTTTTGGGTGTTTCTTGTTCACTAAGGACTGTGCTTAACATACATTGTTCTTTGCAATTATCACATTGGCCCTAAAGATAATAAATCTTGTATCTTCATTTTATACACAGAATGCATGAAAAAATGGAGGGAAGGTTGGGTTATGACAAAGAATCAAGATGTACAGACTCTGCATGATACTGTTATGTTCACACTGAAAACAATTCAATTTCAATAGAACACATTTAAATCTGTCACGTTAGTGTTCTTAATTATATCGGTTTTTTACTTTCTCTCATGTAAAATTTGTAAGCTTAACGCATAAGATCCCTAAACATAAGGGCTTTGTACTCTATTTATATGTGCCTAGGTTAAAATAATAAAAAATTAAGTGAAGGAAAAAGTAAAGTTTGTGTAGTGTGTTGTATTTTTCTTTAAGGGGTCTGCATCTTACTCAAGTTTGTGAAACAGTGGAGTGTGTCTTTGCTGTGATTTGAATGTTTTTCACCCTCAAAACTCATTAAATTTAACTGCTCTTGTCACAGTTTTAAGCGGTAGGACTTTGAAGAAGTGATTAGGCCCTGAAGCTTCCGCTCTTAGAGATGGGACTGGTGCTGCTACGAAAGAGGTTTCCCTCTTCCCGACTTCTGTCTCTGTCTCTGTCTCGGTCTCGGTCTCTGTCTCCCTCCCTCTCCTTTCCTCTTCCCCTCCCTCTCTGTTTTTGTCTTTTGCAATGTTATGACTTAGCAACAAGGCCCTCACCAGACGCCAGCACTTCAATATTAGACTTCCCAGCCTCCAGACCTGTGAGCTAGTAAGTTTCTCTTCATTATAAATTACCCAGTCTGTGGTATAGCACCAAAAATAGGTAATAAAACAATGCTGATAGCTGCAAGAGGATAAGAACAAGATGATGCTAACCTTGGAGGAGAGAAAATTAAAGGTAAAAAAATAGTCTTTCTTCAGTTCCCTAAGAGGCTGCTGCCTGATCAATGAATTTTTCTCCATTGCCTCAAGTGCTAAAATTTTAATTAGTGGGTGGAAGCCACAAACACACACTTGTGGGTACACACACACACACACACACACACACACACACACAGAGTCAGGGTTGTAGTCTGGTGGAATGAGCAACTTCGGGTGAAAATGCATTTTCCTCCATTGTGAGAATTTTGACATAGAATTCCAGAGCTAATTTGAATCATGAATGTGAACAGGAAGGCTGCAAAGAAAACTTTTAACGTCTCTTTCTGAGGTGGTCTTCTCTGGGTCCTAAGGACAGAGCATTAAAATAAGGGAGACAGAACACAGACTTCATCCGGGTCACTGCTTGGGTCAGTACGAGGTCTTTTGGGGTTGAAACCTGAAAAGTAGACAGAATCTTGAGGGTGCACAGGTACTGACTAGCAGAGAACGAGTAGTTGTACCCCGGAGAAACAAGCAAAAACGGCTGAGATGACTGAAGCTGGTGACATGTCACCCCACACCCAGATCTGTCTTTCTCTAGACCTGCAGAAGAGGATCTGCCGTTACCTCCTTCCTGTGTTACATGTGTTGGCTGAGAACCTGGCTCCCCACACTTCCCTTGCGTAGCCCAGCACACTCCTACTTAAAACAAAAATAAGTCAAATTGGCTCATTCCGCACGCTGGAGAAGCCCTAACTAAAGAAAAGTCTTTATTGGTAAAATGAAGCTACCAGACAAACAGCAGATGAACCAAAGAGAAATAGCACCGTCTTTCTTATTTACTGATGTATCTCTTGGCAGTATTGGGCATTGAAGCCGCATCCTCACACGTTCTACCCACACACGTCATTCCAAACCTGTTTATTTTATTTTGAGACAAGATGTCTCTAAATTTCCCAGGCTGGGTTTGAACTCGGTGCTTTTACTGCCTCAGCTCCCCAAAGTGCTAGATTTACAGGCACGCAGCATGGTATAACACCTCATGATCCCAAGGGAACTAAAAGCAGATGCAAAAATAAGCATCTGAGAGGAGGAAATTAGCCCAAGGAACTAAAGCAGAGACCGAGATCTGTTTAGCGGTGGTGGAATTGTTCACATTCACGTCATAATCCAACATCTATTGCAAAAAAAGTTGAAAACTTAGATCTCGTTGTTCTATTTTATAGCTTATTAAAGAAATTGGATAAAATAGCCCCAAATAATGCTTGAACGGCTGTGTATTTCTCAAGTCTAATACTCCCATGTACATCCCTCATTGCATGCCCTTTCTGCCCCCAACTTTGTACTGCAGGGTGCCTCTCACTCTTCCAGATCTCATCCTTCTGTCTACACCTTTTTTCTCCACGTCAAACACAAATGACAGTGTATTCAGTACATTTCTGTATTTTGTTTATGATTTCTCCATTTGCTAAGATGAGTACTTCACTAAGGATGGATGGTCTCTAACTTTATATAGAAAGATAGATAGATGATAGATAGATAGATACGTAGATACATAGATACATAGATAGATATAGATATAGATATATCTCCCTGTGTCCAAAACAAAGCTCCACTTTGAGAAGTCTAATACTGAACATAGTTGGCCCACATTTGTAGATGGAATATATGCCATTCGTTTCTGTATTTCTGGCTAAATTGTAGATTTCTTAAGCACAAGAAGCCTCCTGTGGTGTAAAGTGATGACCAGGATGCTGCTGTGCTCCTACCTAGCACACGATGAGATGACCTCGGAACAATGCGGAAAGGATGGAGGAGGAGAAAAGAGCAACATTGATCCTCACAAGTTGGCCTGGGGTCAAAGTGACACAATGCTGTCTTACATCCACAAACCATGTTAGAGAACAGCAGGCTCAAGGAAGGTACTCCGAGACCTCTGTGAAGTGAGAAGAAGCAGGTCCAATTCATAATTCCACCTGAGGACAGACACAAATAAAGTCACGGAGGCACCCATAGCTATCAAACACTTCCCCTCTCAGTCAAAGTGAGTGACTGCTATTCATTACCAAAGACACTTTTCCCTTTGCTTTTGTCTCTCCCCCGTAGGTAAGATTTACTGGAATCAGCGACATCACCAATTCTGGAACAAACCTCTGCTTCCTTAGGCCCTTTCCGGGCTCAGTCAAAGTCCATATCCTGTAATTGGTGGGAGGTTTCTGTTTTTTGTTTGTTTGTGTTATTCTTGCTCTTTTATTTTCAAACTGGGGATAAAAACCAGGACCTTTGCACTAGCTACATTCCTAAGCCTTTTTAAATTTTTTTGTTTTGAGACAGTGTCTCAGTAAATTGCCAAATTGCCCAAGCTGGGCTTGAACTTGGGATCATCCTGCCTCAGTCTCCCAAAGTACTGGGATTATACGTCTGTGCCACCACACCCAGCTAATTGGTTCTTTTTAAACCCTCTTACTAGGCTGTCTCTTTTTCCTCCTCACGTGTGTAATCTTTCACTGCAATAAGTCAGAAGCCCACTTTGTTTAACTGTGGAGGTGTTTGGGGTGGCCTTTGGCTGAAGGTCATTGAGAGAATAAATATAACTAATGCAAACATTTCATCAGGTATCTGTTTAGGAATTTCTTAAGTGTACTGAGTGTTACAACTCCTCAAAGCCATCAGAAAGAAAAGAGTTTCACCTCCCTGCTTCTCCATCAGACAAGACAAATCTTTCTATCTTCAGGAAAACCTTAAGAGACTTATCTCAATGGGATTTAGTCATCTACAAGTAAATCCGTAGCTCAAGGATAAGAGATGTGAAAGCCTTATGTAACTTTTAAGTTATAAAATCAGCCACATTATACATATGCATGTGTACCTGTTCATACCCAAAGTCATGGCTTGTAAAAACAACAAATTCAAATTACATTTCTGATCCATAGCGAACCGTCTTTCCAAGACATTGATACATGGAGGATTTCAGCAGCTCATCTAGGAATAACTTAATAAGTATTACTTTAAATTCTGTGATCTACAAACCCAGAGAAATGAGGATAAAGGGAGGGCGGGGAGGAGCAGAGATTTGGAAGTCATTTTTGAAGCACATGGTGCCAAAGATAAATAAAGCCAGACACTAGTTACGGGTGATAAGAGGAGATTTTAGTCTATAACACAGGGAAGAGGATGCAGCATAGACAGCTTTTTTTCTTCTGCCCAGAGGTTCCTGGCATTTGCAAAGGTGAATGCGAGAATAGGACAGGTTAAGAGTAGGAGCTCAGTGGGGCCCAGAAAGTGCACATTTACAAAAAGTGAGCAGAAGTCACAAGGTTTTGTTAACAGTTACTGACCCAAAATGGGCTTCTACCCTTCCACAGAGACCGGAAGACAAAGGCCCTATCTTCACATGTTGTCTGAGACAGAGAGTAAACCGTTCTGGCAACTTTCAACCTCTCCAGGCAGGAGCTTAAGGGGCGTGAATCTTCATCCCAGGGACACAGCCTTGAGTTTAGCAACTACGTTAAGTGTTTGTTGAAGTCTTTTAGGGAGGGGTTGGGGGTAGAGGGATGAGATTGGTTGAGATTCAGGAGTAAGAATGGGCCAAGGTCAAGGCCAAGCCAACAAAAAACAAAGAACAAAACAACCCCAAAAAACTAAAAACAAAACAACCTAGAAAAGCCTGAGTTTGGTCAAGACTTTTGGTCTTCGTCAGTTGTTGGACTGACCAAGCCACACTGGAGTCATTTGCCTGTATACAACTGTTATATATGGCTTCTCCCAACATGGAAACCAGATTATTGGTGTAACTATCACAGACTCCAAAGTTGTCTCCATAACCTCCCTTCTCCATATGCTTCATGTGCAGCACCTACACATTTGAAGTGTGTCTGACCCCAGGATGAGCCTGTAGGAGAGGGCACTCACAAGGAAGTTGATGGCACAGTCCCATCATCCAGCTGGTCAGCCCACCCTGCTTCTCCAGCTGCCTGGAGACACAGATGTGAATCAATGCATGGGAAGCTCACTACTTTGGTTAGGTGGTTGTTTTGGCGATGCAAACATTTTTCAGTAAGCATATTTTGCATTCATCTTTCTCCCTACATGACAGAAATCAGCTAGAAGATGAAACTGAAATACAGAGGAAGGTAGAGCTGGGTGGGGGGACATCTGAGACTAGAACCAGCGCTTGGGTCAAATGGTTAAGCTTGTTCTGCCTCCAGCCACTGGAGTCTCCATTGTTTACTACAGGCTTGGTTTGCTTTTCTGTTACTTACAACTGTTACTTACAAAATGAAATGTAAATATGAATGTGATGGGCGAGGCAGTAGTACGAGTGAAATCAGAGGGTAAACTCTTCATCTGTGAGGTGCTAGAGCTGCACACAGTAAATGCATAGCTGTCGCATAACTTTATGTCTTTATGTTTCCTGCACGTGAAGAGAGGAGTTTCCCAGCCTGTGATTCCCTGTGGGAAGATGGGAGGTAAGGGGGGCCTAGAAGGGGTTATAAGACATGGTCCCTGTACTCAGTGTATTTCCTCATCTTGGCGTCTTTATTATCCCCAGCAGTAACTGATTGCCCCTAAGTATACGTTAAAATAAAATTAGTTAGTGACTAATGACTCCTTTTAAATTCATGTACCGTAATGATGTCAATTTATTTGAATAGTTGGCCTAAAAAGCCATTGTATTGAACTAGGCATAAGTACCTTGACATGCAAGTGCCTTTTCTAACCCTGTGTTCACTACACTCTCATCCATTATCTCCTAATTAAACAACAAAGGTTCCTTGGCAATGCCCCAGTTAGACATCGTTACCCAGCATTTTGCCATCATTTGCTAGATTAATGTGACTAATTATACAACCTGCAGCCATGAGTCAAGACCTCAGTGAAACAGTAGAAATGAGGTGTGCAAATCCTTTTGTAAATTGCTTTAAGTCAAAATAAGTCCATCCCTTACTGGTAGACATAATTACTGTAAATGTTGGTATCTCTCTTCCGCTCTTGGTCATGGAATCCTCTAAAAAGAGAACGGATGACTCATAACTCTTGGGAATCAGCTATCTGAGACAGCCTTGGATCTATTTTCAGCTCTAAGGTGGTGAACAGTTGAGCCAAGCCATGACTCTGGATATTATATTAGGTCTTGTCTTGGTATAGACTATAAGAGAGATAAGAAGAAAAGTCTATGAAATGTACTGCATGTGGTGAGGAGCCATTCATGTTGAACAGGATTGGAAGGAAGACGAATTTAGCGGTTCAAAAGGAGGGCTCAGAATAAACCACGAGGGTACAGATTCTGGCCCCTCCTCCTTCCTGGTTATATAACTCTAGGGAAATTATGTGACCTTTTTGGAGCCTCGTTTTCCATTCTGTGAAGTGGAAGGAGCAACAGTACCCCTTACATAATGCCTTGAGAACTCAGTGCTAACAAAATGCTCAGCCTCACTGCTTACTAATGTTCAACAAATGTTACCATATGGTTTCGCAAAAAAGGATAATGACAATCTGTTATAAAAAATGAGCATTAATGTAAATAAGTTTATACTCTATTTATCCTTACTGCAGTTTTAATAGTGTTAAAACACAAAATTACAACAGATTTAGTTCAAGATCTAATTAGCTTTTATTTTCAATTCATGAATCAGAGCAGCCTCTGTTCTATGAAATAGAATGAGAACTCCCACTGGCAATAGTTTTGTAATGTGGGAGTGAGCAAACAGCACAGTAAGAAGAAATGGTTGGTTAACTTCAGGTTACTCCAGGTTATGGTTTTCTGTAAAGATTAATGAGAGGGGACTTCCTTATTACGCTAACTCATGTAAACTGGTATCTCCTGTTCTCAGGAAAAACTGAACTGAATGGGAATCTACCTGTTTCTTTAAAGTTTATCTTTGAATATGTGACATTTAGCACGAGTGATTCCATTTTGGCCTCATCTGCTCTCCTGCGGCTTAATACGGGAACTAAATTGAAAACAATGGTTTCTCATAACTTTTGTTTCTCAGAGTAACTACTCAGAATATTTGTGAGATTTTGATTGCAGTCAAAATTTGAAGTCAATTTAAGGTAGGTCTTTTAATGTGGGGGCCTTGATTAGGGTTGGATAAAGATATAGTAGATTAGAGTGGGTACAAACTGGAATCCCAGCACTCTGGGAGGCTGAGGCAGGAAGATTATAATTTTGAATCCAGCCTGGACAACTTAGCAACTTACTGAGACCCTGTTTCAAAATAAAAAATGAAAAAGATCTGGAGGTGTAACTCAGGGCAAAGTCCTGGGTTCAATCCCTAGTACCTCATAAAAAATAAACATACTATAGTTTAGGAATGAGGAATAAAGCAAGGCAAACATTTCCAGACTAATAGTCTTAGAGTATAAACTCATTTGATGTTTTCTAGTGGAAAACTGATGGGCCTTTTTCCGAAATGAGTAATAAAGTTACTTGTTAAGTTTTGTTTCCCCAGGCAAAAGTTGCCTGAATTGCAAAATTATATTGATGAACACAGTGAAAAAAATAAAGTCACATTAATAAAGACAATAAGCTCTTTGGATTTCTACTTTCAACATAAAGTAAGTCGTGGTTAATTCAAAATTAATTTTCATGTAAAACTTTCTATTATTAACTTTGGCAGCAAACCTCCATTTCCAATACTATTTTGTAAAAAGTGCTGTCTCTGTGTTTTCATTTAGTACTTATCATCTATGCAAGAAAGAAAATGAACCATGAAGGAGAAAAGTAGGCCTTAGAATGAATTTATCAACAGAGAATCGACATTTGCAAAATCAAGAAGGAATTTACCACAGTGAATTGTAAAGGAGTTTATCAAGGATTCCGTCTTTTATTTAGGATGTTCTTGAGATCTTTGTTGGGGCACAGTACTGAGATCCTTTTTATTTTGGAAAGGAAGAAAAGAACAAGGCCGTGATAATAATTCTTGTAAGTTGTCAATCATCTGATCCCATCATACTTTCCCAGAACCATCCTCATGGCTTCTCATTCCCCCATCTCAGCTTACACTGTAGACCAGCACTGCAACAGATCCCATTATTAGTACTTTAAATCTCCTGCTTCTTTCTTCCTGGGTCCCACTTACCTTGGGAAATGCCACCTGTTGATGAAACCAGCTGTTGAAGCCAGCATCCACATCAATTTATACTTGACCATGCAAAATTCTTAGTTATTTTTAATAGATACAGTAATATAGAAAGTTTCAAGTGGATGAGGATTGGCTGCCTCCTCATAAGCTGTCCACTTGGTTATAATAATAAAATAAAGTCGGAGATCAAGTACTGCCACACATATAGACATTTTGCAGATAGTCATTTATTGGCAGATGGGGAAGCCTAGGTAAGTTCAGTGCAATCTCAGGTCTCTGACCCTTTAGACATCTGTCCACACTGGGAACAAGACACTGGAGGTTGATGCAACATTTCAGAAACAGAATTCTTTCACCCTCACACTTCCTGTAGGACAACCAGAAAACTCAGACCCATGTCTAAACATAGCACCATTTAGGGACATACTTTGCTCTGATAACTGCAAGTAAGGTCTCCAAGACATTTAAGGCCACCCATGTAGCTTAAATACCATTGATTTCACCAACAACTGTGCTTTATCTATGAGCCTCTAGTTTCACAAATTAAAAAAAAAAAAACTCAACATTGATGGTGCTCATAAGAAAAAAGTCTAGAGTTTATGAGGGATAAACAGAGCTCAATTTCCTGGGGTAAATACCTACGGAGTGTGGCCTTTCTGAGACCCCTGAAGGATAAATTTCAAAGATTTTCTCAATTTCTTTTCAATCTAGAGGAATCCTTTAAATGATTTTCAGAGTATATGTGGCATATGTGTAAGTAGGTTGAAATTTGTTTCTCTTATTTAAAACTAATAACGAGTTTCAAACCAATGTTTCCTGGGGAAAAAAATTAGATAAATAAACCTAGTTTACCTTTCCTTTTCTTTCCTAAAAATTAAAAATTTTATAAAACAGGTATGATTAATTCCTGTTGAATAACTAGATTAAGCAAAAGTAGAATTAAACCTTTCTAAGATTGATCTAATAGCTTTAATTCAAAAGAAAGACTGCACATTTTCTTAAAGTAATGTTACTTACAAGATTAAAGTTGCCCACCAACAAATAGCAAAAATTCTAAAATCTCAAGCCAAAGTAACATGAATAAAAATATATATTAAGATATGATTTCATAGAACACTCAGGAAAAAAGTTTCTTACTGACATGATCAGACTCAAATATAGGCCTAGCAATGGTGAAATGTTATGTATTGATTTCTCCATCTCATGATAAATTTAGATGTGCATGTAAGAAGTGTTATTTTTGAAACTGAAAAAAAAGAATGAAAGTCTCCTCTTGAATATGAGACCTGTGCTAGTGTGGTGCTGCCTGAAAAACTAGCACAAGAGGATTTCATTTTCTGCCCTCCCCCTTGGAGCTCATGAAATAAGCTCATACACACGAGAAGCTGAAGTGCAGTGCAAAGCTGATGGCTTGCCTGCAGATCCCACAACATGCTTCCTACTCTGAAACCCAGGACCGGTCTCTGGAGACCCTGGGTCCCACCAAGAAAGTATAATGGATCCGGTTCCAGCTGTCACTCCTCCTCGCCTCTCTGAACTACTGAGGCTGAGCCAGATTCAGAGAAATGCCCCAGTGTCTCCTCATGTGCTTACATCTAAAATGCAGGGAAATAAGCATGTTCCAGATTCTTCTCATTACGAATTGAGACTTGACATTATCCGCAGACTCAAGCAGCTATAGAAGCATCTCAGAGTTTTCTTTTGCATCATGACTTTTCCAAAAAAATCAGGTCCTTCTAATTCCAAAAATCTTGGCATATGTAGTGAAAACATTTTCTCCAGTGTTTTACAGGGACTTATTTAACTGGCTCATGGCATGAAAAGATATCTGCTGATTTGTCCATGCCAGCAAGTCATTTTTCAGTTCCAAAATGCTTTGGAAAATCTGCTTTCATATATTTTTGAAAATACCTCTCAAATATACCAGTGACATTTCTCTTTAAAAAAGAAGATAACGTCTATTTGAGTTTCCTCACTATTTTTTAATTCTCAATTTAACTGATCTCTGTTTAGTAAAGTGAACCATGTATATATATTTTTTGGTACCAGAAATTGAACTCAGCACATTATGCTTGCCAGGTGGGGGTTATGCCACTGAGCTATATCCCCAAAACTACCATATTCTTGTAGCATCATCCAAAACTTTTGTTATTTCCTTTCTAAGGATGTTTGACCTCAGCACCTCTTTATGAACAAAGCAGTGCATTGTGACAATGTCAGGATGTCTTCTTCTATAAAAGAAGTAGAGTCTTTCAAGGATCCCACTGTGGAAAGGCACCATCAGCACAAATGCTGACACAACGCCTCCAAAATAGAGGCTTTAAAATACAAAAACAAGATATATACTATATTGGACTTTGCTTATATATGAAAAAGTAAGCAGTTTTTTGTAGCTAAAAATATCTTAGTTCTGTCATTATTTACTAACTATACAAATGATATAATTGGTGTTAAGCCAGATGAAGATGTCACTTTCTTCAAAACCTTTTTAGCAACAAGTAGTTTGCTTTTGGTGTCAACTTGTCATAGCCTGAGAGTGGAACTATCCGAATATCATACACTACAAGTTATCAGAGCATCTAGGTCAGTACAGTTTTATGTGCTGAGGATTATTACAGTCTCACTAAAGGTATCACTTTTCCTTTGTGGGGGGGTAAATTCTGCTTCTAAACACTAAGTGGCTTCCTGAGCAATTTCTCTGAAAGCAACTTTTGTAAGCAAACTATTTATGGAGTTTTACAATTTTGATGGCTGTTTCAAATAATCAGCACCTTCACTTGTTCATTTGTGGTACTTCTTTTATTTTGCCAGTCATCACTCATACATAATTTGTTTGCCATGAAGGACACAAAATAGGGTAAGACCTCAGATGACCCATAAAATCGATTGATAGGTAATTGCCATTGTCAAAAGGAACATATACATTTCTTGTATGTCTTCACTTGCACTTGTATAATACAATGACTTTGATGATTGTAGTTTTTCATCACTTCATTTCTTTTATCAGAAATGTCTCCAGATTTTTCTCCTTCTTCTCACATCTCATTTTAAAAAACCACCACATAGATCTTCAGACATGTTTGAAAACGTAAGTACTAATAAATTGTAACACAGAATGCAAAATGAACAACAACACAAATTGCAAAAAATATTAAAATATTACAATGAAACTGTCTTCTTATTTTCCATAGCATTGAACACAAATTGTTTGAGTGAGGGAAGGTGGGGTGGGTGAAGTGACTCCATGAGGGAACCACTGACATCTTCAGCCAAGGGTCTTCCTTACAGGCCATGTGGTGGTCAGCAACTATTAGCAACTGAGGATTTCCGCAATTTGCTTAGAAACCAAAATGGACCCCCCAAATGAACACAATCTCACCACTCACAGAATTTCTACAGGGGTTCTAAGTGTGTGTGGTATGAGAAAGTAAAAAATGTTTTCTTTTTCATTTCTAATCTTTCACAGAACTGCTAATGACAGCTCACAAGATTCTATTTGAAAAACAATGTCCTAGAGCATACCATAAATGCACGCACACACATTCAAATCATACTATGTATACTAGCAAATTTACAAAGCAAGTACTAGCAACATGCTGGTCATGCACTTTTCTATGCATCTTAGTGTTTTTAAAGAAACTCTTCTAACAAGGCTATGCCAGAGACTTGTCTGAGGCCATGGACCTTTGAGTAGACTCAAAGATAAGACAAGAAATCAAAATGGGAGAATTTAGCTAGGTAACTAGACCTAGGAAGGGAGTGTGAATTCAGAATGTACGTGCTATGTCCCATGATGCGAGCTGAGTTATCTCCACCTCTCCCTGCCCCCTCAAAAGAATAAAGGTTTTTCTCACCCGAAGAGTCCTTGAGCCAAATGACCTTGTAACGTAAAGACCACTCAATCTTGGGCTCACCTGTATAAGTACCAGGTAAGAAATAAGAAAGCAATGTCACTTGCCCCATTAAACAACATTTACTTTAAAAAGTCTTTGCCCTACTCTCTTGCTGAAGATATATTAGCACAAAGGGAAAGCTAAGGAAATTAAAGTCATCATTGTGGCCACTTTTGACCCAGACCAACCTTCAAGGTCTGGCCTAGTTCTCAGATTGGTCTCATTTTCACCTACAGTCATAATCTCTCCTGCTGATCATGACCTAGGATGTCAAAGAAGCTTCTCTGGTAGGCTTGCTCTGTCAGCCTCCCCAAGGGCAGGTTCACTCCTTTGCTTCTCCCTTACAGCCAAACCCTGAGCATCCCTGCCTGCCTTCTCACTAAGGCTTCTACTCCTAGATGACTTACTTCATCCTGCAGGAATGTCCTCATCTCCTTCACCACATTCATACATCTATTTGCAATTATGCCTGACCTTCCTTCACTCCCGTCCATTTTCATGAAAGAGGTGTCTTCCTCACATCTGCAGCAGTCTCTGTGCTTGTAATCTGTTCCTATCTAGTTTTATCATTCTATAGAGTTGGATTTTTATATGATTTCTCTCCTGTACCATCACTCTTTCTCAGCTGGATAATTTCCGTCAATGTGAAAACAAACTCTAACATCTCTCATCTTAAAGAGAGACTGAAAAAATCAACTCTTGACCTACAGCCCCTCCTATATCCTGACTACTTAAAATAGTTCCCTCCACAAACTGTTTCTGCTTTCTTATTCTTCACCCCAATTTTCATTCTGTTCCTTCATTGAATCTGCTTTTATCAACGTGACCACTGCCTTCTGTAAGTCCAAATATGAGTAACTTCTATCCTAGTTCATATCATTCTTAGTAGCATATTCTGTATTTCATCATCCTATTTTTCATTTTTTGTTCCAAGAATATTTATCTCTTTCAACATCTTATTGAGATGTAGTTTAATACCTTGGCAGTAATTCAATTAAATTATGCAATTCAGTGATTTTTAGGATTCTCACAGAGTTGTGTGGCCATCACCGTATTTTTAGAACATTTTGTCACCCGACACAATAAACCTTGTGCTCTTTAGTCATAGCTCTCGAATCCCCCTCCACACTCCCTGCAGCCTAGGCAACCAATAATCTACTCTCTGTCTCTGGAGAGTTGCCTATTTTGGACATTTCATATAAATGGAATCATACAGCGGGAATTATCAGTGCATTATTACTGATTCCAATTTTCTTTTTGAAGGTTGGTACAGAAAAACAGCATTATTTTATGCACAGACCTTGCTCTAGTTCTCCAAGTGTTTGTCACATATTTCTTGTTATTTGATCATTACCAAGTATGAGGTGGGAGGGTTGACCTCGTAATCCTGCGTAGCAACAGTATCACGGGCTCATGGCAAAAGACAGGCAAATCAGGGTCAAAGCATGTCTAGACCACTTCCTTGGCTGTGAAATGGAGTTTTATAGAGACTAAATGTAATAATGCATATAAAACTCCAAGTACAGTGCCTACCATGTGATTCATACTCAGTATAAGACAGGCGATTTTTGTTTGTTTTGGGGGTATTTATTTACATATTTTGCCACGTTTATACTGTCCTGGAGAAATGCAGGACAAGCATGATCCCGATTAGAATCCCATCTACTCACCACCGTCACTGTGAGACATCTGCTCCCAGCACTGCCCAGGTGCTTCACGCTCTTTCAGCCTTGGACTTTCTTCTTGCTGCTCTGCCTAAAACTGCTGCTGCCCCTGCTCAATCCAGTTAACTTCTCATTGTCCTTTAAGATTTACCCCATGTCACTTTTTTCCTGAAACTTTCCTCAAGGAGCCTTTCTTTTTGTTTTTTGTTTTGTTTTGTTTTGTTTCCGGTACCGGAAATCGAACTCACGACCTTGCGCTTGCCAGGCATGCGCTGTGCCGCTGAACTGAATCCCCAGCCCAAGGAGCCTTTCTTATATCCTGTGCTGGGTTTCCCTGCCCTGGGCTCTCTACCCCCTTATTGCTATGTTTCGCAGTGCTGTGCAGTAGCTGTCTGTATGTCTGTCTCCTCTGCTGCCTGTAATTACATTTAAGGTAGCATGTGTGCCATGAAGCTCTGCTTCTCCAGTTCTTAAGTACTGAGTAGGTAAATGAATGACTGTACAAATAAACGCAAGAAAATAGGAAGAAATTCCTTCATTTGCTTTTATGAACATGCTCCCGATAACAAAATGAGATGCAGACCAGCTTTTGGAATATTCCACAGATAAGCCAGCCGTGTCTTTTGAAGTTGAAAGCAGTAGGTCATTATTTCTCTAAAAGGTTCTTGAGTTTCCCAGAGTCTGCCCTGCGGCCACAGGTGTAAACACAGACTGCTGGGTCTGGCCTGGGAGAAGGAGCGTTATGGTTGCAAAGATCAGTCTTCTTGGCACTGGTGAAAGCAGAGGGCAGAGACATCTGCATGTCCATGACATCACTCGGCCCTGCCTTGCACAGCAGAGGAATCAAAGCTGGGCAAATTTCCAGTTTATCCAGACGTAGCTGAGCCAAGGCCGTTTTCCAGCCCTGTCCGCACTGTTCCTGGTCCCAACACTGAAAGTGATGCTTCGAGTGTTAAATAAACTGCCCAGAAAGACTCAAATCCTTCCCTGGGTTTCCAGCCAGAAATTCAAATACCCTTATCACATTATTCACTTCCCTTTATGCTTCCATTCCTACCTCCAACTTTCACCCAAGGGAGCCACCGCCCTCAATTGAGAATTAACATTTCTACTCATTTCTTTGCAGTTAAATTCTCCAGGCTGTAGAGCATTGCTGACACTTTTTAAACCTCATGTAAGCTGTGTGTATTCATCTTTAGCTCATATGGGTCCTGTCCACACTACACTATGAAATTTGGGCACATGGGTATGTGTGGCACTGCTTCTTTCTTGATGCTTTTGACATTCCCTTGGGTGAGAGTCAGACCCCCACTGTGGGTGTCACATGTGACAGGTGATGACTAGAGATGTCTTCTGGGTGTTTTGTAAGACTGGCCAGAACAAGGAGCACATTACATACAGCTCTTAGCTTCTCATCTTGCGCAAATGTGCATTTGGGGTACCTGTGATTTGTTTTATTTCAAGGAGACTAAACCAAGTACATTTCCAGAGTTTTGTTCACTTTATGAGTGATTCTACAGCCAGGCAGTGTGCTGGCACCCAGGCGGGCTGAGCTAGAAGTCGGAAACCTAGATTCTTGTCCCAGTTGTGTGGGCAGAACCTGTGTGACTCTGGTAAGCGATGTCAACTTATCATGCCTCAGTTCCCACACGAGGGTAGCTTGACTTCTGTAAGTCATGCCATCTCAAAGGAAGCCAGGGGCCACACTAGTAGGGTGACTGGAGGTAGCAGAGTCAGACCTCACAGGACTCAGCTGTGATTCTTGCACCTCTACTTCCCAGATGAGGATAATCACACAAACATTCCTCCTCTTCCCTCATTCACCTCCCCACACATGGAGAAAATGGCGATTAAATTGTACCATGCATGTAAGGTATTTAGCAGAAGATTAGCACATAAAAAGTGATCTGTATTAGTCAACAGCAGTGCTATTTTTGCTGATGATAGTATTTTCTCATTATTTAGTGTAATCTCAGCCCTCCTGGGAATCACCCTCCTACTTTGTCCTTTAAATCATCAGAGGGTGTGTGTTTTTCTGTCTCCCACGACTGCTATTTGATGGAAAGAACACAAATTCCTCCAAAACAGATGCTTCTTTTAAGATATTTGAACAAAGCACACTAGAAAAGTCTGCTCTTGAGTATTTTTGAAAGTATCCCTCAAACGTGCCAAGCCCCACTGCACGGACCTGGTCAACACCATCTATGGTGCTCACCTTTTCCACAGTGGAAGATTTCTCAATGCCTAAATGAGACATGAAACTCTCTGGCCCCTCTCAAGGGACATAATTAGAGGGTATGGCAGACAGAATAAGGACTCCTCCAAAGATGTTCTCAGGGTAATCCCTGGAACCTAGGAATATTTACATGACAAAAGGGACTGTGTAGGTATGTTTGCATTAATGAATTCGAGACAACTACCCTGGATTACTGGGGTGGATTCAGTGTAACCACATGGTTTTTTCTTTCTCTTTCTTTCTTTCTTTCTTTCTTTCTTTCTTTCTTTCTTCCTTCCTTCCTTCCTTCCTTCCTTCCTTCCTTCCTTCCTTCCTTCCTTCCTTTTCTTTCTTTCATTCAAAATAGACCCTGCAAGTAGCAACAGTAAAGACCATCACATATCCAAAGAAATGAAAATCCTGCAATGTAAGTTCCCACACCATGCTGGAATGAAACTTAAAACTAAAACAGAAACATACTTTTTACCTATTCTCTGTCTTTTACTTCATATTTTGTTTATATATTAACTTTTTCCTGTAAGGCTAACCATACGATGTTCAAGCTTGTGTGTCTGATTTACTTCGGCAAAGGAAACCACCAACAAAGAGAAGAGACAACTTGCAGAATGGAAAGGTTTTTGCCAGCTATTCCTTAGACAAAAGACTAGCATCCAGAATATATAAAGAACTCAAAACAATTAGACTCCCCCCTCCAAACTTAAGGGCCCAGTGAAAAACAAGCATCTAAAATGAATAGACACATCTCAGATGAAGAAATACATTTAGTCAATAAATGCATGAAAAAATGTTCAACATAGAGGGCCATTTGAGAAATGCAAATTAAAGCAACATTAAGATCCCTGTTTATGTTTATAAATTTTGAGACAGGGTCTCACTGTGTTGCCCAGACTGGACTCTAACTTGCAATTCTCCTGCTCAGTGTCCTGATTTTTAGAAACATCAGCCTTGTGGCTTACAAGACATAGAGATTTTCTAAAGGACATCCACAAAAGAGCTTTGACCATTTGTTTATCAAAAACAAAAAGTTTAAACCCTGAGCTTATATATTTTTAAGTTAAACTCTCTGGTACAGTTAAAAACAGTTAATACTTATTCTGAATGTAGGGTATCCTTGGCACTTTCAAATGCTATCAAGTATGATTATACTCCTGAACTCCTTTTCCTTTTTTTTCCTCTCTTTTTCTTGAGAATAGTCACAATTACAATTAGAGTAAAAGTTTAATCACCAAGAATGGACTCCATTCTAGCTAGTGTAAGGAAAGAAGGGAAGATTCATATCATTAACCACTAAAAACCTTCCAAAATCATTAGAAAGGCTGCGGAAACAACCTCTAGGGTGTACGTCCAAAAGCAACTTTCAGATTATGCTACAACAGAGGTCTAAAGCAGAGCTATTGCTCTACCTCAGGGGGCAGCCAAGAGTCCCAAAAGCAACTTCTGCCCTTGCCGAACCTCATGGCTCAACTAGAATTTGTTTCAACAGAAAAGGGTCTCATTACCCCGCTCAAATTCATATCCCAAGCAAATGTTTCTGTTCAACAGAACCTAAACCAGATCCAAAACTCTAACTCTGAGCAAGCTTAGGAGATGCAATTTCTAGCACCCAGGCTCTGCTCTAAGAAGGCACATGAAGGAAAGGATCTGCTGTGTTGGCGCTCCCCGCTTGAGGACTCCTAAATGAAATAGCATCAGAGAGCCATCTGCAAAACCATGCAGCGGGAGCAATCAGGACCTAACAGCTGCACTGGGTGAGGTCAGGACACACCGGGAATCTCTTCTTGGCAAATGAGCCAGAGCCCTGAGAAGAATGCAGAGCCAGTTGTCTTGTGAGCAAGGGAGACGATTCAGTCTCGGTAGACATCACTTCCCTGAGAACTTCGAGGGGCTGAGGGAGAAGCTCAGTGGCAGAGTGTGTGCTTAGCATTCGCAAAGCCTGGGTTCCACCCCCAGCACACACAAAAAAGTGAACCCCAGATTGTGTTCCATTGTTATCTTTTTTTGATAATTTAGAAATATGCTTATTTTTCCAGTTTTTTATTAGTATATGTTTGCATTACACAATGCTTATATTCCTTGTTGTTATGTGCATATTAGCACATCTCAATTCTATTTTATCCCTTTTCCCTCCCCTACCTCCCTCCCTCTCTTGATCCCCTTTCCATTTGAGCAGGATCTATCTCCTTACTTCCTGCTAGCTATCACTTATTTTGGTCTGTATATTTTGGTTTCTTCTATAAAAGAAGCCATGCAACATTTAAGCTTGTGTATCTGATTTATTTCACTTAACATATTTATAGTTACTCGTATTTTTTAAAGTTGTCGAATTTTACTTCAGAATGAAGAGAGAAAATCTTTCCACACTATGTTCAAAATATATGGTGGGAGCAGTGAGAGAGAACCGCTTCCAACCAGAGAGGAATTCCTTCCACAGCTTCTACACGGAGTAAGTCTCAGCTTATGTGGAAATCGGCAAATGGGAGCCATATACACATTGTTTTTATTTTGGAATTTGGCTCTCTATAATTAACTAAGTGAAGGCTAGCATGCTGTGTGAATGCTAATTACTTATTCTTCATTTAAATAACAACAATTAAGACATTGTTCAAACTGTATGAGTTTGCATATGCAAATCATGTTTGTCTCAGCTACTCCAAACTCCCTGATCACAGCTGCAGGAAAAATGTCTAGTTTATGAAACTTCTATCAGTCTTTACAGGATAATGCTTAGTTATGCAAAATTAATTAGCATTTTCAAATTAAGAAATTTGACTTTCATGTATGTATACCTTTAGCTTCTAGAACTGTACAGTTAATTCCTAAGAGAACTTGTGAAGAATAACCATTTAATATTAAAATGAATGATGCAGTATTTAAAACTGGGGTGCACATACATGAATGAGTTTGGGAGTGGGTACGGTTCTGACAAATTGAGCACGTGAACATTTTGATTGATTGAAGAGGCATGATCTCCGAGAAGATGATCTCCAGACAGTTTATGTTGCCACAGCTTCTTCAAAAACTAAACTTGTCCTTTTTTTCTCTATACCTTGTTCTACTACCCCACAGCATTTTAAAATTGTGCACTGCTTTTCTACACTGAAATCATCAAAATGCCTCCAACTTTTAAAGCAGAGGAAAATCATTCTTTAATCACAGCAGAAACAGGGTGTAGGAGCTGTCTTTGCATTTTCCCCAACCCACAGAGCCAGAAACTTTTACTCTTTCCCTCTGCATGTACTCAGGAAGTTTTTTTCAATGTACATCAAGAAAGTCTGAGTTGCTCTCATTTATGTGGCCATATATTGAAGGGCTGTATGTTTTAAAAAAGAAATATGTAGGGCCCTAAACCTAAGCCATGCTTTTAAAAAAATGACCCCTTTTTTCCAATTACTTGATCTAGAAGCCAAATGTGCTATAGAAGTAAATACGAGCATTTGTGGAAATCCAATATAGATAAATTAGTAAAGAAAAATATCCAGGTTTTCTTTCAATTATGTAGGTCTGGCTGTAAATCACATGATTCCTCTACATCTCAAACCTTGGGTAGCTGCATGCAACAACGTTCCCTAGAGGTGTAAGATCAGGAGTGGTGCTGAATATGCCACTGTGTCTCCAATTAGCAGTTTCTTTTCCTTCTGCATTGCCATGCTGTTGATTAATTTGTAATCCACTAGAAGATCTTCCCTTGCTTGCTACTAGATACCATATTTTCAGAGAGGAAATTTTTGCAAAACACTTCTTTCATGTCATGGAAAGTACAGATATGCACCTTTAATTGTTTTGAGGGCACCTTATTGTGAATAATCAGATAATGTTTATCAACTGGATAATTTATCTGAAGAATCAAAGAATTGGTAGTATCTACTAGTGGTGTGTGTTAATGAGGAAATTTTTTCAAGAATAAGGAGAGCTGCTATAAATTGTACTTGACCAAGTAAACACATACAAATATTTTATCAACTCTTAAAAACCATTCAAGTTCATTAAGCTAAGTGCTTAGCAACCAGTGTTTCCCTGAAGATGTGACAGTGGATTTGGTATCCTGTGGATATGAAATGTACCATAAAGGCCATGTGGTAAATGCTCGGTCCCCAGCCTGTGGCACTACTGGGATGAGGAGTCTAGTGGGAGGAAGTAGGGCCATTGGACATGTGCCCTTGAAGGGGATATTGGAACTCTGGGCCTTTCTCTTTCTCTCTTTGCTTCCTGTCCACTCTAAGGTGAGCACCTTTTCCTGTCTGCTGATGTTTGGCCTTACCGCAAGCCCAAAGTGATGGGGCCAAGTAACCATGGACTGAAACCTCTGCGCCTGTGAGCCTATAACTTGATGATCCAGGTATTTTATCACAGTAATGGCAAGTGAGGCACCAGTAACTTCAGCGGTATCTATTTCCATAGCAAGAGCATCTTTCTTGGCTTGCCTTCCTTACCTGGTCCTATAAGGGCAATAAGATTTTTCTGCTGACTTCTATGAGAAAAGGTACTGACTTCTATGAGAATCTGGCTAGGGAAAACCAAAGTTTTTAAACACCAGATTAATCACCCATGTTTGGTAACTTTCATATAGACACATGCAAGAACTTGATCCAACACTATTTTTAATTATCTGCTTTGGAGATGGCAAATTGGCTAACTTCTTATACAAACTCCAGTGAACCGGTGACATTTCCCCAGAGCACTGCATTGAGAACAATTTTGAGATTATACATGAACTTATGGGAAAAGAACATATGTCAGATATCACTGATGCCCCGTCTCACACTTTCTGCTCTGGCCATTGCTTAAGCAAACATCTAGGCACAGTGAGCCTCACAGCATTTCATTTTAGCGGCATTGTGTATCTTTTGCTTTCTGTCCAGGGTCATCTTTATCCCTGTAGTGAGAGATGTCTGTGAGGACCAGCCCAGGTATCTATCCAGGGGACAAATCACTAAGGCAATCCTTGAACAAGGGTGTGAGAGTCAATGAATAAATATTATGTTCCTTTGTTTTGGGCAGACACCTTGAGGTGAACATGGTAGGCAATTCCTAATATGATCCTTTCTGAGACTGAATCTTGACTCAATAACCAGGTCAATCTCACATTGCTGGACTGACTTTCCCACTAATTTCCTTAAGAGTTCTTATCACAAGTTCTGGAGTTTTTTTGGAGGGGTGGGGGTCCTGGGTTAATGAAATGATCATCCTAAATTATTATCTATCAGTGAAGGTTTTATACAGAGTTATACATGTTAATAACTAGATAAATGATAAAGAAAATGAATACAGATAATGTGTGAGCATGAAATAGGCTCAGCATGAAAGTATTATACATTCAATAGAAACTGTGTTTTGAATTTTGATTGTTTCCTCGCCCAGTGATATGCAGCGTGATATTTTCACGGTGCTGGTCAGCGGCAGTGAGACACAGCTCCCAGTTGGTCATGTGATCATGAGAGAACAACCAATGTTCTGTTGCATCTGAATTGATAAATTATATTTGGTGACTTAGGTATAGTACCCTTTGCAAGTTACAATATTTTCAAACTCCAATGTGTGTATCAGAACATAACTTCATCCTAAGTTCAGTATCATCTGTATGTGCCCAACAGTGTACCACGCAACCTTAAAAAAGGAAGGAGTTGTGATGTCTATGAAAACATGGATGAACGCAGAGGACATTAAGCTAAGTGAAATTAACCAGTCACAGAAAGACAAATACAGTTGGGAGTGGCTGAACTAGTGATTGAGCCTAGAGCAAAGTCCCGAGGAATGCCCTGAAGGCATGGACAATAGAATGGAGGCAACTTACAGAAAGGGCAAGTAAAAAGAAGAATAAATTCTGACTTATTGCTCATTTATAGATGGCCTGTTTAATTTTCAGTGTGCTTCATTCTGCGATGTTCATATTTTAACACATCATGTCATTCACTAGAGGTATATCCACTTTTTATTTCTCAATTGGAAAATATTTTTAAAAGAAAGCAGGGGAGACAAAAAGCAAGACCTTAAAGTTAGAGTCTGCAGACTCCAGCCAGGATACCAATGGATTTTCCTGAACAAAATCGTTGACATTTTTGAAAGAAATCATTCCCTCTAGATTAAGACTTTAAAGATGCCTCTCACATGTTTACAAAACACTAAAAGCTTAACCACTAAATATGTCCACATACTAAAATGATAAAATAATTCAGTAGGCAAGGATGGAAAAAGGCTTTTAAAACCTCCATGGAGGGGTCAGGGATATAGCTCAGCAGCACAAGTGCCTGCCTAGCAAGCACAAGGTCATGAGTTCGATTCCTAGTACCAAAAAAAAAACCAAAAAACAAAAAAACTTCCATGAGAGAATGGATTTAGGCAACTGCATCATATTTTTTTTTTTTTTTTTGCTTTACATCTTTAGTCCTGTAAAAATGGTAGTCACTCAACATATTCTTTGAATGCTGACGATGCACCACAAAATGGTCATCAGAAGCATAGGCTTGAAGACAAAGCTTCACCCAAATGTGTTTTGTCATTAACTGGACGTGTGATTTTTGGCAAATAGTGTAAACTTCCTGGCTTTCAGTTTCCTTCTCTATAAAATGAGAGAAATGCTACCTGTTCCATAGCCTATTGCAGGCGTCAAGTCTGGAACTTGGGTTGGGGCTGAGGTACAGTGTTTATCTGGCATGTTTGAGGCCCTAGATTCAATCTCTAGCACAGGGAAAGAAACTGATCATGCTTATAAACTTCTTATGATAAATGACCAATGACAGGAAGCTTAGATACGAAAATTTTATTTTCCATCTCAGCAAAACACACTAAGACATAAACTACTATGTGATAGGATATTAACTGGTTTCCTAGCTAGAATTTCAGCAGTTGGGATAGGCTCTGCTATCCCAAGAAATAATTTTGAAACAAATTTAAATGTCTCCATTAAAACTTTAAATTTTTGTGAGAAGTATAAATTCTGACTTATGACTCATTTGGCCTATGTAATTTTCATGGACTTGTTTTACTGCCTTCTTTCTGACTCAAAAAGAAAATGATAAGCAGAAAATTATATATTTGTTTTACATGATTCTACTCAAATCACTTCAGATATCTGCTTTTAGCCTCACAACCATCTAAAAATTCTCTCAAATAATTCTGAAATACACAGTATTGTCTTGGCCTCCTTTGACTTGATTTCCTATTCTGTTTGGAGCTTAATTCTTCAAGAGTCAGTGACTTAGTGCAAATTATTCATTTTTTGATTGGGTCTTTTTGGGGGATCTAACTTTTTTAGTTCTTCACATACTTTAGATATTAGTCTTTTATCTGAGTAGGTGGAAAAATTTTTTTGCCTATTCTGTGAGTTGCCTCCATTCTGTTGGTTGTTTGCTTTGCTGTGCAGAACATTTTTATCTAGATATAATCCCATTTGTTCATTCTTGATAGTATTTATTATGTAGTTGGGTCCTGTTCAAGACATCCTTATCTGTGCTGTGTCTTCAGTTTAGCCAATTATTTTTCTTGTGGATTCAGTGTTTCTGTTTTTACAGATAGGTCTTGGATCCATTCCGAAGTAGTACAAATGACCAACAAATATAGGAAAAAACATTTAGCATCTTTGGCCACTAGACAAATGCACATCAAGATGACAATGGGATTCCATTACTCTAGTAAGAATTGTCATTATCAAAAACTCAAAAAATAATAAATGTTGGCAAAGTTGTGGCAGAAAAGGATCACTTCTACACTGTTGATGAGAATGTAAACTAGTACAACCACTGTAGAAATCAGTACGGAAATTCTTCAAAAATCTAAACAGAAATTTCATTTACCAGGCCATGTCTCCTGGGTATCTTCTAGAAAAAACTAGAATCATCATATTACAGTGATTCATGCCTACCTGTGTGTATAGTGGCACAATTCACAATAGCTAAATCATCAAAGTGGCCTATATGTCCATCCACAGAGAAGTAGATAAACAAAACCCAGTGTATATATACAGTGAAGCACTTCTCAGCCACAAAGATCCATTTGATCCATTTGTAGGAAAGATCCATTTGATCCACTTGATCCATTTGTAGGAAAATGGAGGGCTCTTTAGACCATGATGCTAAGTAAAGATAAGAAAGTAAAGACGGAAGGGAGGGAGGCAGGAAGAGGAAACACGGTCCTGGTGTGATGTGTCTATGTCTCAGTTCCTGAATGTAATCAGCATATATTGCAAGAAAAATAATAAAATTTTTAAAAAGAGTCAGTGACTTAAACTTTTCATAAATCATCATAATATGATTCACTTATATCAAATCACGAAACACACTACTGAGAGAAAAATAAATGATAAACTCGCATGCTTATACACTTTCTAAAATCAATCATTGAAGAAAGCATTTTTAAGTTAGATTTCTATAGATAGACCTAATATTCTTGAGTAAAATTCCAGGTATTAGCAAAAATCTCTAATATTCCTTAATAAGCTTATTTTTGTGATAGTGGTATAGTAAGGTACCCACTGAATAGGTCCCTCCTTGCTTCGTGCAAGTTGGAAAAATACTTAAGAATGACATTAACAAATGCTATTTTTTACCTGGAGAAAAACAGCAACCAAAAAGCAGATCAAATACATAATACCTTTAGTTTCAAGAGCTATTTGTACCTGAAGGTGGGAGAGAACCCTATCACACCTATCCGTAGGTGACATGCCTCCATTAATTAGAAAGGAGACAAGGCATGTGGCAAAATGTGATTTCTATCAGTAGCCTGAGGCAGCCAACAAAAGTATTTTGACCTTACTGTGTCTCCTCTAAACCATGCTGTGCAAGCAGGTATTTTCCTCACAAAAGGCAAAACCAGTCACTGTTCAAAACCAATATGGCTAGGCTGAAAATATCAGCAAAATCTGTGAATTTCTCCACAAACCCATCAGCAGGAGCAGGCGGCAATTTAACAACCAAATAAGCAAAGTAAATGACTCTACAGAGAACCCATTTGTACGCAATACACGATGGGGTGGATGCAATCACATTACTCAGGCCATCCCACC
>NW_004955421.1:23195143-23211393 GCF_000276665.1 Chinchilla lanigera | reverse complement strand
AAATAAGCAAAGTAAATGACTCTACAGAGAACCCATTTGTACGCAATACACGATGGGGTGGATGCAATCACATTACTCAGGCCATCCCACCGAGATTGCAGTTTTCTTCTTCAGATAAGGGGGCCCTGCTGCCCCCTTAATCTTAGAAGTCTATTCTCCAGAGTAGAGAAAATCAAGTTGTATTAATTAAGGCAACAATAGACACATTATATTTGTAGTTCTTTGTCACGGCACCGAGGCTGACTAATACATGGTTCTAGCTTCAACACTAGAATGAGTCGCCCAAGATCAAGGATATACCAGTCTCATATAGATACTCACTACTTGCTTGTGGAATTAATACAGTGAAAGTTGAGCTGAGAAGAGGAAATGGATTTGAGAAAATAGTACAGATGATAAAAGGGAGCTTGATTCTGTTCTGTTCTGATAAAAGGAGCTGATTCTGTTCTGACAAGACTGGCAGCATAGCCTGCCAAATGCATAGAATGGGGGGGGGGCACTTATTTCTACCCTCATGTTTCCTTCCAAGGGTGCCTAATGTCACAATTTTGCCCTCGTTCTGTCCATGCCCTGCCTCCACTCCTCATGGCAGAACGTTTATCTTGACCACCATATCTGTGAAGGATGAATAGGTGGCCTTGCTAAATACGGTCCTCTTTCCCTTTGGGAGGGCCCTTGTCTGCCGGCCCACAAGCTCTGTGGACATCTCTTGTCCAGATCATGGATGCTGACACAAAGAGTACACAAGTAAATCTTCCTGGTTCTGGCCTTTAATTAGCAAGCTCATTTGGCTGTCATCTTCTTAGATCCCCCCTCTAGTATTCTTGTTTCAACAGTCCTTTAATTTGCCTGCAAGTGTACAATCTTCTGCCCTCTACTTTACCACCTCATTTATCTTCACTTCCTACTTTCTCTCTTCCTTTCACATCCTCTCTTCCTTCTTTGCTGTTCTTAACTACCTCCACTAAACTTCACTACAAGCACTTCTTTGCACAAACCCTAAACCCCCTTGCTCCTCTTTTGCATGTTGAACTTCTGTGTCTAAACAGCAAGCCTGGATGTTATTTGGATTCAGGATATGTTTTGAAGAAATGTGGCATGCAAGAGACAAAGGAGAGCCAAGCATGATTCTGTGATTATGTGCTGAAGAACAAAAAAATTAGTTTGAAAGTTTGAGTAACGAGAAAATCTGGGAGAAGAGCAAACATAGGCCAGTAGTATCAGAAATTTTTTCAACAGGTCATTTTGGGTACCTGTCAACATCTCAATGGGTGCGTGAACTACTTGATTATTGAAGTCTGAAATTTAGAGAAAGACCTGGGTGGGAGAAATAAATGCTGGAGTCACCAAATTCTATCTAGATGGTATTAAAAAGTGTAAGACTAGATATCATTATGAGGAAAAATAAAAGAAAGCAGGGGGAAAAGAAGGAACAAAGGAAGGAAGATGGAAGGAAGGGAAGAAAGGATACTTGAATAAGTAGAAAAGAGAAGTGAGTCAAGGACCCTCGGGGAAGTAGGTCTTTTGTACCACAATATCTTAGGGCTGGAGGGTCATCAGGAGACTAAAAAGCTGAGCAATACCAAGAAGAAAGCAGAGGAAACCCATTCTGCTCAGTTCTCTGATAGTCACGTGGCAAGAGAGTTCAAGAATGAGTGATAGGCAAGGTCAAACACTGAGGACCCATCAAGCTCCCTCTGGGTCATTCCACTGTAACCAGTAATTCTCAAATTTCAGTGGCTCACCTGACCACAAGCTCATTTCTCTTTTATAGTACATATGTGTCTGCTCTACGCTGTGCATTGGCTTAATTCTGAGAGCCATGCTGAAGGAAGAGCTTAATCTAGGACATGCCCTTCCCATAGCCAAGGGAAAAGAAATCCACATGATGAGCTTGAGCTTGTGGTTTGAACTGGATTCATGATACTACTTCCCTCTTTCACTTAGTCATGTGGTAAAGACTAACTTTGAAGGAGCTTGGAAGGTGTGTGGCCATGTGCCCAGGAATGGAAGACTTTTTGGTACTTGTTATTTTGGTCTTATACACCATTGTCTTGCCTACAAATAGTGATAAAAATGTTTCTACTATCCAGTCTTTGTATTCATCTCTTTTCTTGCTTCATTCTGTGGCTAAGACTCAAGTGTAATGTTGCAGGTGAGGAGAGCAAGTATTTTTCCATTGTTCCTGATATCACAGAAAAATTGTTCAATACTTCCCCATTAAAAATGATTCTCTTATTTTAAAAAATACACTTTATCAGATTAAAGAAATATGGTTCTATAGTTAAACTAAGCACTTTATCTAGATGGATGTCAAATTATATCAATTGTTTTTCTGTATCTCTTAAAATGAGGATAATTTTCTCTTTTACTTGGTTATTGAACTGACATATTAATTGATTTTTTTAATGTTAAAACAATCTTGTGATTTTTAGATAACCCTTGTAAGACATATTGTAATGTTTAAATATCACTAATAATTCTCTTGCTCCTAACTCCTATCCCTATGAGTAAGACTGAACTGTAAATATCTGTGTGTCCTTTTCAAATCTGATGAATGAAGCAAATGTGGTTGATACATGCAATGCTATATTATTCAACCTTAAAAAAATGAAGAAATTTTTCCATATGCAGCAACGTGGATGAACCTGGAGAACATTTCACTGAGTAAAATAAACCAGTCATGGGAGTTAAATATGTATGGTTCTGCTTATCTGAGGTATCAGAAATAATCAAACCTACAGGAAAAGAGTAGAAAAGTGGTTGCCAGGGGCCGGGGGAAGGGGAGTGGGGTGTTGCTCTTCAGTGGATGCAAAGATTCCATTATGAAGATGATTAGTTCTAGAGGTCTGCTGTTCAGCTCTGTGTCTACAGTATTTAAAATTTCATTATGAGGACAGGTCTCATGTTGTGTTCTTAACACAAATGAAAAGAAAACTTGAACTAATCTCCTAAAGTATGATTCTCCCACCTTTCCTTCTATTTAAAGTTTACATTATTTCATTAATTTATTATTTTTATCACTGTGCTAAAGGATAATTTTCCTACCACAGAATTCACACATTTTAATTGTACACATCAAGGATGTTTGCCAAATTCACGCTATGTAAGCACCACTTCAGTCAAAATATCGACTAGTACTGGGAGGAGTTAAGGAGTTAAGGAGTTAAGGAGTTAAGGAAATCCACTGTAGTCAGCGGATACAAAATTTTGGTTAGACAGGAGCAATAGATTCAAGAGGGGGGTGGGGATTTAGCTCAGCAACACAGCGCCTGCCTGGCAAGTGCAAGGTCTTGAGTTCAATTCCCGGTACCAGAAAACAAAACAAAACAAAACAAAAAACATTCAAGAGATCTAGTGTGCAGTGTGGTGACTCTAGTTAAAGACAATATGTTGTATACTGGAAAACTGCTAAAAGAGTAGAGTTTAAGTGGTCTCATCACACATAAGTGATAAATACGTGAGATAATGCATATACTAATTAGTTTCATTTAGTTATTCCATCATGTATACATATTCAAAGCATCATGTTGTACACCATAAATACGTACAATTTTATTTGTTGAGTAAAATAAATAAGTAAATATATATCTCATTTAAAGAATGTAGAACACTTTCATCTTACCATAAAGCATCCTAGGTAGTCATTTCCATCCTCCCAGACTCCCATCCCAGAAAAGCACTCCTTTCTGTCACCCTTAATTGGCTTTACTGATCTAGTATGTCATACAAATAGAATCGTGCAGGGGACTCTTTTCTTCTATGCTCAGTTCCTTTAATCAGCATCATGTTAACAGGGGTTCTTCCTGGGCCTGTTATTTACAGGAGGTTTTTGTGGTGGCAGCACCACAGCCATTCCCCAGGTTTGTGGGCTTGCTGAGAAACTGATGTGCAGACCATGCCGGAAGGAGGTCTTGTGCAAATGCCCTGAGCTGGAGTTTGCCGGGCATACTGAAGAATAGGAAGGAAGGAGGCTCGTGTCTCTGGAGCTGAGTGAGAAAGACAAGTTAGCTACAGATCTGGGGAGTGGAGGCTAGGGCATGTAGGTAGAGAGAAGGGATCCCTGGAGGATGGAACCTGTTCTCCAAAGAGCGGTAGGTCTGGCTCATGCTTGAACGGGATCATTGTGTCTGCTATGCAGTGAACCAAGGAACTGGCCCCAGTACCATGCTGTATTGGAAGAAATGCATGCTTTACCCTACGCAGCTGTGCTTGTGTATAAACATATTCTCACTGATAAGATCTTGCTCACTGCAGATAAGAGTCTGAGAGAGGCAGAAGGTTCACTCCTGCTTTCTTGTTCTACTCAGGTGGCTGCTGATCCCTCGGAAACTGAGCTCATACGTGAGCATCACTAGTTCCTCTGCCTCTTGATACACTAAACAGCTTCACTCACTACATTCTTATCTGATTGTGACCAGTAGGGCAACTGGAAGAAAAAATTAAACCACCGTGTATTTGTGACACCATAGACAGAGTTTTCTCTTGCGGGCTAAGCAGATAGCTTCCTGAACCGATGCAAGAGTGTGTTTGTTCCCACTGTTAGACACCCTATCTGAAGAATATTTTCAAAGTTAAAATAACAGTGTCTTGTGAAAAAAGAATTTGCATGAGAGTTACTTTATGTAACTTACGGGGTTTGGTGACTACATTTTAGAAAATTCTAGGCATGTTTTTGTTTGTGTTTTGAAATTCTTTCTGATGAACTATGAAATTCAGATGCACGATCACATCAAAAACTTAGTGCTCTGTACATATTTTTTGAAGAATTAATTAATTTCAGATAAAGAGTTAACTGAGTGGGTCACGGTGGAAGGCAGAATCGTAGTTGGAAATGCCTACAAAGGCAAATTTTGCTTCAAGATGGAAACTTGTAAGGCATACTGGGAACTATGCGGAAAGTGGGAAATGTCATCTGGAAAGATGCTGTCCCCCCATGCCTCCTCTATTTTCCAGAATTTGAATTAAAAGAGGAAAGAGCAGCTGCCTGCAGACATGTCAGAGGATTGAAAAAAGAGCCTGTGATATCAAAGCCTTCAAGGCTATTCAACCATGACTATTACAATTGCAACACCAGAATCCATAAGGCCCCATTCTCCAACAAACTTTGAAAACTGTAGCAATTAACAACATTCTTCTCAAGAGAAAACTTTTCTCACATGGGTTTTTATGATTAAAGCAGAAAGGAGTTCCCCACAAACACTCTTTCTGAGCTATGCTTTTTCTATTTTCTAGTGGAAATTATAACCACAAGTTACCATGTTTTCTTTCCTGTGTTTGAAAACCACATGTGTTTTAGTGAAAACATTAAGGTGAATAATGAAATGGAAGACTTGAAAATACTAGATATCTGTCACTGGAAATGCAAATATCTTACTGTTTCTTCTACAGCAATCAATTTTAATAAGTTCAGTGTGTAATTTTTACCTACCCAACCACTCATGTTTCATTACCTAGAGTTTTTTAAGAATGGGGTACAAATACTTATCAGAGTTAGGTTATTTTGGAGTTTATAAGATTTTCCCAGTAGAAAGGAACATTAACTAGTCCATCACTTTGTTTTGCAGCTGAAAACCTGAGGCCCAGAAAAATGATGTAACTTCCGAAGTCCACCAAAATCCCGTATTTGGGCTTTTGGGACTCTGAAATCTATGAACTTTCCACCGCAAGCTACTTCTATTCTTAATAAAGCAGGGACTGTCAGAAGAGGGGAGAAGCACAGGATAGTATTAAGTGTTTACTTAACTTCTGCCTATTTTCTTTAAACTAATTCTCACTCATGAGGTAGACAAATAGAAGCAGAATGCTGTTCACACGGTAAACCCTGCCAGGCGAGCGGCACCACAAATGTCATTTATTTTGAGGATGTGTTGTTCTCAAAGGTGCTGAAGGAAGTAATGGTGTTTCTTCTAGGCTGAATCAGACACCGAATAAGTTCACATCTGCACTCTCCTGAAAGCATAATTTGAAATTTTCACCTCCGTGTCGCTGACCTTCACAACAAGAACACCCACCTTGCCAGGACCAGCACTTGAAATGATGGCCAACCTGATGGCACACAGATCTCAACACTCGCAAGCAGATGCCAGAGATCCAGCTGGCATCCCTCCCAAGCTGGCCACCCTGAGCCTTTTCCTGTTGTTTCACTCTCTGATTTGGTGCTTCCTCTGCTCTGGACACAGCTGGCCCCTCAGGGAGGCTTAGATGGCTGCTTCATGAAGAACTCCTCTTTCGGAATGTTGCTATGTCAGAGATAGGGGTCTGTCTGGCTAGCCAGTACACAAGGAAAACCCTTATGAAAGTCTGATCTCTTGCCCACCAGAGGAGGCCCGACTGAGGCCAGACTACTCCAATCATTTCGAAGACTAAGTCACCTCAACCTTGTTTGATAAACAAAGAAAAATGTAACAAACAATGATAAAGCAAAATGAATATATTCCAAATGATATTTATGTCAAACTCATGCTTATTTTGCTACAGTTTTAACACCTTCCATTTCTTGAACTAAACTGCACTAAAAAAGTACTATATAGTTAAATATAGGTGAATAAAGCTGAAGCCAGTCTGATAAATCTGTCATTCAATTCTTCTTTTAAGTAATCCTGACCTGTACAAGGACTAAACCTTTCCTTTACTTCAAATTAAACTGATCTGAAAACCCTTTTCTACTTGCTCTATACTTCATAACAGTTCCGTGGTGTCTCAGTTCATGAACTTAATTCTTTCCCCTTTGCTGGTCACAAACCAAATTGGACGAGAAGTGAATCAAATTTCTCCATAAGGTTAACGTTGAACCTAACCATTGAATTTGATTTGGTTCTCATCCAATTCGGATTGTGACCAGAATCACGAAGTTCATGAATCGAGGCACCACTGTACTTGCTGATATTTACCCTCATTGCCCTGTGACCTGTAAAGAGTAATACTGAGCAATCATGGCTGTTGCCATCTGTTCTCTATGCAGTTTTGTTGTTAGATTCCATTTAGAAATGGACACAAGGTGCCTTTTGCCCAAGCAAGGATAGACTCTCTGTTTGAGACATTTATCCTCTGACTCTAAAATAGAATTCAAACTTTCCTGACCCTTTGCCTCTGTGGAACCAGTTTATTGTTGCTATTTGCTCTGTGTAAGGCGTAAAGCTAAGAAACCAGGGGAGACACAGAGAAAAGACTAAGACAGACACAGATCTGGGGGCCAGGGATGAGGGGAAAGAGAGAGAGAAGAGAGAGGAGTCTAGAACAATAGCAGCGAGTTGCAGAACAACTGGAGACAACCTTTTATCCAACTCCTTCACTTAACAAATGAGAAAAAAGATGGAAAAAATACCAATGACTTGTTTAAGGTCACACGGTCATTAAGCTTAACTTGCTGGCCTTGTAAATAGCAGAGAAAGGAAGAATTAACACATTTGCCTCTTAATCTCCTTCACTGAACTTCTAATGAACTCATTACCTTGGAAACCAATCCTTTTCCGACTGCACAGAAAGGGCTCTATGAATACAATATTACTGTCCATTTTCAGATATTTTCTCAGAAGTGACACACGCAGAAAAGTATGCAGATCACCAATGGGCAGTAAAATGAGTTTCTAGAGAATGGACCTACCTGTGTAACTATCCCCCAACTCAAGCAAGGAAAGTCACCGTTATCACCCAAATTCCCTTTCCAGCACCCACCTGCTCTAATGTAATAACTACTGTCCTGACTTCGCAGAACACGGTTTGACTGGCTTTTGAAGCTCATGTAAATGGAATCATATAGTGTGTATTCCTTTGGACCCAGCTTCTTTGCCTCAACACTGTATTTACGACACTTGCTCAGGCTGCAGTACGCAGCAGTAGTTTGCAATATTCATTGCGACGTGGCTCAGATGATTGAAATACAACAATTTTTTATGTGCTTGGGTTATTTCTAATTTGGAGCATTGATGAACAGTGCCATACATGATGAACATACCATGCATATTTCTTAGTGCACATGCACACGTTTTTGTGGGTTGTGTACTCATGACATGCCTGGTTCACTGGTTATCCTTATTTTCAGCTTTAGTAGATATTGTGAAACAATTTTCCAAAGCTGTACTAATTTGCATGAGAATTCCACTTTCTCCACACCCTTCTCATACTCTACATAATGGATCCACTATGTCCAGGGAATTACAAAGTAGAGCGTGGAATTTTTGGAATTTTCTTTCAGAGCTAAGAAAGAAAATGGAAGAGATCTGCATTCTATGTAAATGCAATTCAAGGAAAAGAGAAAGTACAATTGGTCAAAGACGTTTGAGGAAATAAATAAAAAAATGGGTTTTTAAAAAACTCTTCTAGTGCTTTGCCACTCTATGGAGCATAAACGCAAGAATTTAGGATTAAAGACTTTCAGTTCATTTATTGTTTGGCCTCTTTGGATGAATCTCTTACTATGTTCCCAGGAAAAATGGAAGTTTGGTAGCGCAGCTGTAGTAGCTAGACATTGGTATGCTTTGCTGAGTTTTATTCAGAAAGAGTTCTTAAGTTTTTAGGTTCACTTAGCATTATGTCACCTAACTTCAAGGTCCTCAGGGAACAGAATGGCCTCTTGCCTTTTGCTTGGTGAGAAACCATCTTAACATGATTAAAATTTAATCCCCATTTCTGCAGCCCTTTCAAATTCATCAAACACCCAAACTTATTTACTTACTCTGGTAGTTCAGAATCAATTGCTTTAGTCTTGACCAAAATCCTCTTTTTTTTAATTAAAAGCACACGAACCAATTAGTGGATGAAGAGTCTGTGTTTTTCTTTCAGTGTGTACTGAGAACTGCTTCAAATAAGTTTTAGTTAAAAAAAAATTAAAGTCATTCTATGGAATTATAATGGCAGACTTAAGTAGTGTTCATTCTCTGAAGCATGTGGGGCAGGGGTAATTTTTGTCCCTCAGTAAGAAGCAAAGTAGAAAATCCTCTTCAGAGCAACCAGAGCACTGTAATCATCTGTCTGAAAACCATATTTATAATTTCAAGAAAAACATCAATAAATGAAGTAAAATCCAAACACTTTTTAAATGATATTGCAGACTAAACCATATACTTTATGATGTAGATAATTGTAGCTTTAGTCTCAAGTTATGTGATCTAAGGCATGACTAGAATAAAAGGCCAAAGCTGTAATATCTATCTTCATATTTTGAGGTTATGAGAAATTGAAATTTCTTATATATTTTTTCAAAATTTCTGTGATGGTAGTCATTACTTTATTATCCAAGAATCAATAAAGGTTATTTTTTAAAAAGCTCTAAAAATTGTGCATAGATTTTATATATATATATATATATATATATATATATATGTATATATGTATATATGTTACTCCAAAGGTTAATTATCTGTGTGTTGTGGAATTTTTTTCCTCCTCTTATTTTTCACTCATTTTTAGTTTTGTGTGTGTGAACGCACACACTTCCTTCTACCTGAGCAGAAGCTACCCAAAAGCCTGAAATGATATTTTTGGTGAGAAATCCTTCGCAGAAAAGATTACTATATTTCAGAATAAATCTAGCATATTTATAAATTTGATTATTAGAATGTTACTATTTTGACAGTACATTTGCCCGAGGATTTGAAAGTTTTCTGTGAAGCCAGGTTAGTTTGGAGTAAATCTCTTATCTCTCATTTTCTTTCTTGAAAAGGCAAATAGTATAATATCTGTCACCCATCTTTCCTTCCCGCTCCCTCCACACTTCCTAGCGTACACTATACAGAACAGGGCTTTACGTGGTTACACACACACACACACACACACAGATTTTGAATTTTACAAATAGTATATTGAATGACATGGGTTAATTCTATCAGGTTTCTTCTTCAAAATTCTAAGAAGAAATATCAGTGATGGGGAAGGTACTGCAATTTATTTCCAGTGGTGCTCACTGGTAATATAATACACTCACAGCCACAAAAAATTCAAATGCCTTCAAAGAAATCATACACTGATGACACCAGAAAAACACAAAAACTGATGACACCAGTAAAATGTGAATTTTTACTATAAGAACAAGAATAAACATTATATTTCAAAGAATGTATGTGGAAATGACCCCCATTTGTAGCTTCCAGTTGAGGCCAGAATTCTCTAGCTCACCCTTGACAATGGAAGTGTACCTCGGTTTTGATTCTGGCTTTGCCACTCACTTTTTGAACTGGAATCAGTTACTCAGCCTCAGTGTTCCCATCTGTAAAATGCAAACAACACCTATATCATACGGTTTATATATGGGTTGACTGAGATCATATATGTAAAATACTACAGTATAAAAACTCTATGAATGGTGGTTATTAATTTAAAGAACACCATTCTCTTTTTGAAGCTTATAGAAATCAAATTACTTCCATCTTCCTGATGAAATTGCCAGGATATAGTATGAACATCCCTTATTAACTTTAAAACAAGTAGTGGAAAATGGGGATTGTGAAGTAATACATGACATTTGCAGCCAATTAACAAAAAAGAAATACATCTTCTGATTTCAAATATCTTTGATCTTGGAGTTCTAGTGTGATGTATAAAAGGATTAGTTCATTAGTTTTTCATTATTTTTAATGCTATGTAAATGTAAAAATACAAGCGATTGCTATGATCACTTAAATACCATAAATTTTCCTTTAATTACAATAGTACATTTTATTTGTATGCTTAGCAATCGTGTGTGTGTGTGTGCATATGTGTAGTATTTGTTGTTTAATGAATAAAATGAAGATAAAACAGCAAGGCTCTGAATGACAGGCTGAATCCCAAACATAGAACATTCCCTTTTTGGCTTGCCATCTCTGTTTAGTGACAAGCAGAAAAAGAAGAAGAGAAGAGAGGAAAAAAATGAAAGTACACAAAATAACAGCTTGCAGCTACATAACACATGTGAGCCAACTCCAAGAACCAGTCCTGAGATTTGAGATGAACAGCAAACATTTTGAGGGTGAAATGCTTGTGTTGGGGGAATAAACCGTGGATCCAAACAACGTATCTAAGTGCCCTGCATGACAGTGAAATAGGTCAGTTTAGTCTCATGGTGCCCCTACTGTGGCCACTGAGAAAAACAGTCCTTACATTTTTATTTCATAAAAAGTTTTATTTAAAGTAAATAGCTGAAGTATGGTATAGTCAAAAAACTGGACACAAAGAATAGAGTGATGACGTCAGTGTTTTTCTGGTGTCATCAGTGTATGATTTCTTTGAAAGCATTTGAATTTTTTGTAGCTGTGAGTGTATTATATTACCAGTGAGCACCACTGGAAATAAATTGTAGTACCTTCCCCATCACTGATATTTCTTCTTAGAATTTTGAAGAAGAAACCTGATAGAATCAGCATATGTCATTCAATATACTATTTGTAAAATTCAAAATGTTTGTGTGTGTGTGTGTGTGTGTGTGTGTGTGTGTATGTACCCACGTAAAGCCCTGTTCTATATAGTGTATGCTAGGAAGTGTGGAGGGAGCGGAGAGGAAAGATGGGTGACAGATATTGTACTATTTGCCTTTTCAAGAAAGAAAATGAGAGATAAGAGATTTACTCCAAACTAACCTGGCTTCACAGAAGACTTTCAAATCCTCGGGCAAATGTACCATCAAAATAGTAACGTCCTAATCATCAAATGTATAAATATGCTAGATTTATTCTGAAATATAGTAATCTTTTCTGGGAAGGATTTCTCACCAAAAGTATCATTTCAGGCTTTTGGGTGGCTTCTGCTCAGGTAGAAGGAAATAACTAAAAGGTGGTCTGAACCACACTTTTTAGTCTAAACTAAAAAGTAGATTGTCTAGTTCATATTTCTTCAGTTTCAGACAAAACTGTATGTTCATTTGGGCCATACTTACAGTGTCTGATATGTGCCCCTAGACTTTGGAACTCAGTAGAATCATGACTGTGGATTCTTTAAAATACTGGATTTAAAATACTGGCTAGATGTGGTGGCGCATGCCTATAATCCCAGTACCCTGGGAGGCTGAGGCAGCGGGATCACAAATTTGAGCTCCTCCTGGGAAACTCAGTGACTTAGTGAGACCCTATTTCAAAATTTTAAAAATATAAGGGAATTGGAATGCAGCTCAGTGAGAACACCCCAGGTTCAATCCTTACTACAACAAAACAAACAAACAGACAAAAACTGAACTGTGTTTTCCTGTTGAGTCTACCCTCGGAATTTAGAAGTAAACCGGTGGTTTACGGAGTTAACTTGTGACTCTCTGAAAACAATATTGAAAATTGAAAATGTCACCATTTATTATTTGAGTGATACACTTATGTTACAATTAGAGTCTCTATGGTAGTGCTGATGTAAAAGTCAGTGCCTATAGGATTGTAAAACGAAAGATGTTAATAGTGTATTTTTAAAATTGCCTACCTTAAAAATATAAAACAAAGGAAAACTTCCATGCTCAATTTCATCTTTTTATAATTGATGTTAACTGATGTGCAGGAAAATATAATCCATTTCAAGTGTTCTTCATCAGTAAGGATTATGGTTTCTTTCTTTTTCTACCGTTTTTATAATTCAGTGAACACTGTGACACACTATAGTTTACACTGGCCCTCCATACCTGTGTGCACCCCTTTGCTCTCAGAGTGTCTTATTACCCAGGATATCTAGTAATATACACAATTTCTTTACAGCTTCAAGGGCTGGACTATAATTTCAACTCTTGCCTTATTTCTGTATGATGCAAAAAGTGAGAACTCAGGATCAGTTGAATGAGGCATAACCCATACCCCAGAACTCATTTGTTAGATGAGCTTGGGGGGTCATCTTTAAGGTTCAACTGTGAAATGAAGATACTACTTATCTCAAGGGATTTGTTGTAAGAATCCAGTAAAATAATTGCAATAAAGTACTTCAGCCTGTGCTCTGACACATGTGATGCACAATAAATATTAGTGAATATTTATTCATCATCGTTACCATCATCACAATGTGTCTCTCAAATGAAGAAATAATACTTACCTCCCTTAACTTGTCTAACATGATAAAGCAGCTTAAAATTACAAGCATATCCACCAAATATTTCAAATAATGAAATTATGACTATTTTCCTTTTTTTTTTTTTACCTTAGATTAAGCTTTTTGTTCACCTTCACTGTTTTCCCTCATGATCTACAAGCACTGATATCAATCTTACTATCAGCAGCAATGGAGGTTTACTTGCTCCCTGACAGGAAGGCAAATTTTTGCTTCTGGCTCTAAATCTCACTTTTGGCAGTAACAGTTTTCACTTGAAACTCTAAGGTTGCATTACAGAGAAAAAAACAACCCCCTCCCTTCCCTTGTCCAAGCAGTGACTTTAAAATACTTATTTTTGTTTTCGCCTCTGTTAGTGTAACCCAAAGTTCCTAGAATAATTTTGACATTTTCTGAGTATACTTGCACTAGACTTTGCATGTCACTTGGGCATCTGGTGAAGTCCTCCAAGTCCACGCTGATTCTTCCTGGGACTCAGGCCGGTCACTTCAAAAGTGATCTTTGCCAGGCTTTGAAAGAAATGGATAGCCAGGTGGGCAAATTTCTCTTAAAATAGTCCAAACTGTTTTCCTCCGTGTGTGACTTCTGTAAAGACAAAAATGTCCTTGTTATGGAAGACTGTACTCAAATTGTCTGTTTTACATATCCTATTTTTCCCCCAGGTACCACCCTTCCACAAACTGAGGCTCAAACAAGAATATTTCCTTTGTACACTCTATGCTAAATCCTTCACAGGAGGTTAACCCCACGGAAAGGTGCAACAGGTGGTTCCCCTGGGAGACAGACCACAATCACCAGCTAGGTCCAGAGGAAAAGCAAAATGATGTCTCAGGCTGTCTTCCAAATTCCAGCTTGGAGCAAAATGGTTTGCAATAGCTTGAGCGACAAGGTGCATGGGAATTGCTCATCTCTTAGCTTTCGGGCAATCCAGTGGATCTCAGGCCGGAATCAGGCATTTCCCAGCTGAGGTGAGCTAAACACAAAGCTGCCCCAGACTCTACTCAGCACGATTCCAGGAAGACTGAGGCAGACACCAAAGGAGGAAAAGAAGTTCACAACCGAAAGCTGAGATGTTTTTAACACAATGAGTGGAACCTCATCACCCACATGTCGTCCTCTCCCGGAAATGCCATTTCCTCTTCCAGGAAACAAAGGTGTGGAGAATTCTGAGCAGCAGTTGTGTGAATAAAACAGCCAGAGTGTATCTGTTAGAAAACAGAAAAATGGGGTAGTCTATGAAAGCAGAAGCTTAGTCCAGCAAGATGCTGGAGCCGAAAAGCGTAGAGGTTCCCACTCCACCCAACGTGTGCCAAAAGGAGTTCTGGACTTTCAGTTTTAAATGAAGTGTTAAGATTAAAAGTGTCATCCTTTTAAAACGTGATGACCATTGTTTTAAGATCCCCAGCCTTCAGATTAATGCATTTTCAACTGTAGGACTATCTGGTCATAGAGCAGTAGGGTAGCATCAGGCTTCAGACAGGAGATGACCAAAAGCGTGAGAAGCAGAAAATGAAGGGCAAGACTGTAAGAGTGGAGGTACTATGCTCCAGCACTCTAGCAAGCTTCTTTAAACTCAGTGGAGCTGAATCCTGGTTCTGCTTCTTTACTAGTTGTGAGATCTTGGACAAGCTACATGATTTTTCCAAACTGCGTTATATTCGTTTGTTAAATAGAGACGATGACAATGATGATGATGATGATGATGATGATGATAATGATGATGACACCTACCTCATAAGACTTATGAATATTCAACGAGTCCATCAAAAGTGTTCGTCACAATGCCTGGTATGTAAGTGGTTAGTATGTGGCCAACGTTATCATCATTTGAAACTTTAAAGCCACTTGGACCAAATAAATTAGCAGCATTCACCATATTTTTTATCACACTTCACAAAGCACTTGGGAAGAGGACTTCAGAACTGCTTCAGAAATTGGCAAAAATGGTGGAACACATGTGGTCGAAGCAAAGTGGACTGTCTGAAAGGGGGTTAATGACAAGGTGTCTTTTATTGTAATATTACTTCAATATTCACCATAGTTTCAAATAGCCCTTGCATGAATTTCTCCTTGAGCCCCTACACGTACTTAACTTCTTTCTCAGACTGTCAGTGGAAGTACCAGAAATGGAGAATAAGGAGTTTACGGTCTCCCGGGCACAGAAGCAGCAGTCAGTCTGCCATTTCTTCTCAGTGCAGCAGGGTCTAATGAAAGATCATCGGAGGAGACCGCCATGATGATGCCAGTGGTGGTGGCGATGGTCACGGTGTGACTCTGCCAGGTTGTCGCGCTGTCATGCTGAGCCAGCACCTTAACACCTCTGGGCTAGACTCTTCCAAGAAGCGCGGCCTTTGTACTGTAAGATCCTCACCTGTGCCGTTTACACGTGAACAAATGGAGAGGGCTTATTTTAGTGGAATAGAGCTTCATCCTTAACAGGCGTGTGTGGTAGCTTCTTGAGATTCATATCAACAAAAGAGACAAATATTTCTGAGTTTTTTTCATTTGAAAATGAAATTTGGAAGTGGCAGAACTCCGAGGTCCTCCGTGATGACATTCCATGCCTCCCGGACCAGAGCCTGCTAATCCAAGGTTTGGCTCTTTTGTACATTTCTAATCTCTTTTCAAAAAGAAGAAAGGAAAAAAGGCAGAAGAGGATGACTGTTTAATTTCACAGGCTAATCTGGTCTTAAGATTTATAGCAACAAAAGCGTTAATCAGGTGAATTTTAATCACTTGTGTCATCACTGAAAGGAAATCATTTTGTAACAGTACTGGTAACCAGACAATTTTCTAATCTCGACGAAAAATTAGCTCTGTGAAAAATAGGAAAAACCACGCCAACTATCCTCATTCTGATCATCACTAACTAGCATTACCAACAAGGCATTAGGAAGTCCGAAAAGGCCAAACGCGCTGCAACGACGTAATGGTGCAGCTTCAAGGCCTGCAAAGTTTAAAACACTTTAACTTTGGAAAATGTGTATAAATAACAAAGTGCACATTACAGGAAGGCAAAATAACAGGTAAGAATCTAGCAACCACTACGCTCAGGGCAAAGCTGGCGCAAATCTCTCGAGGTCGGCGTTTTGCAAAGAGCAACCTTTATCAGTCCGCCCGCGGCGAGCACGACCGCACGGAGCCAGCGTCGCGCGCAGGGGCCCGGCGCTTCCCGCCCAGGACCGGCGCGGGCTCTCAGGTCGGTGACGGGGACGACACGTGGTCTCGCCCCTCGCCTGGCGCTCGGGATGCGGCTGCGG
>NW_004955421.1:23115884-23194740 GCF_000276665.1 Chinchilla lanigera | reverse complement strand
GGAGCCGCCCGGCGTCCCCCGGAGCGGCTCCGAGCAGGGGCGCGGGCCGCCGTGGGAAGCGGGGTGTCAGGGTGGACGTCACCCTGACTGGTGCAGGGGTGAGAGCGAAATCGAAAAAGAGCTGGAGCGAAGCAAACTTTGGGGCTCCCTCTGGGCTTCTTGCGCGCCGGCGGAGAGCGGCCGGCGGAGGCCGTGCACCCGCTGCTTCCCTGGGTTTCTTCTCACCTGCGCTGATGCAGGCAGGAGGGGAGGGAAGAGGGGGCAAGTTTGTGCATCTGGAGCGGGGGGCGGTGTTTGCGTGTTCTTCCAAGGAAAGGTGTTTTTTGGAGCTGGCAAAACACCCGGTTTTCTGGGAATTTGCTCGTGCAGGGCGTAGGGAGGGCTACCAGCGCGCCCTCGTCTACACAAGCCAGATTTCCTTGCAAGGACCTGGGGTAGGGAGAGGCAAGAGGCTGACAGATTTTTTTTTTTTAAATCTGTGTGTTCAATTCTGCAGCCTTCACTGAAATGGCTTGCAGGTTGGGGGCCACATGTCAACAAAGTGTAGTTGTTAAATAAAATCTCTTGATTTTACTGGATTTGTAATAGCCACAGTTATCAACCTGGAAGTGACTCTCAGGTTCGGGCATCCCCCACCACGGGCAGGCAGCGAGGTCAAAGGTTGCCTAAGCAGGGAGGCTCTGGTCCTTTCTGCGAGGAGAGCGCCACAGAGCTGCGTTGTCCTCTGGCTTGTCCTGCCGCTGTGTGGGCTGGACATGATGCTAATAAAAGATTATTCAGTAATGGCTAAAGCAGTGGCGGGGTGAGGTGCAAAGAGCAGGCATTCTGCTCTGCGAGGCGGAGGGGAGAAGGGCCATCAAGACCCAATACCCGAGTCCTTCTAGTCGCGGGTGCCTTTTGAGAGTCAGTGCCGAGCCTGTGGAGTTGTTTTACGAATCACCTGCAAGACCTGAGGCGTCTGCCCGTGTGTTCTGTGAGCTCCACTTCTTTGTCCTTAGCATCTGACAAAGAATTCTAAAGCATCGGGGTGCTTTAGGCTCTGGTGAAAAGAGCGAGAAATCTGGGGGCTCTACTCGGTTGGCCCTCGCTTTGTTTCCCTGGAAGCCACAGCCCTTTTCTGGCGGGGATATCTGATGGGTACACTCTACACATAAGGTCCTGGGGCTCTCACGCAGCTCCTCACCCCAGCCTTGGAAATCACCATCTTCATTTTTTTCCCCCTAACTTAGCTCTGGCGACTTGTAACATGGCAGGCTCACTGCAGACCCATTCTCTCCTTTAAAAGTGCTGTGTCTAGCGGGAAGGGTGACATTTGCTAATTTGGTTGCAAATTACTTTTGAAGTTTATGCACAGCTGTTTAAAATCCCTCGGAGATGAGTGCCATTGTCTGATGCAGGTGTCTCTCACAGAAAGCTCTGGTTAGTCCCTTTCTTGGACTGATTTGAATGTACGCATGTCTGAAGGCAAGGCACAGGAAGATCTTCAGAAGCCTGCAAAGCTCTCACACGTTAGCAGTTCGATCTAAGGTTTTTGTTTTCTCCCCTTTTATCAGCTTTCTTTTCTCGGTTCAAATGCAACCTGTTTGCTACCACCTGCCTCTCTTGTAAGTGCCCCTTGATAGTCTTTGACACGTCTATAAACTTCCAAGGAGCAGTCTTCTACCTTCCGCTTGGTCATGTTCATTTCCGCCACTACCCTGGGCTATGGTGGCTCAGGATGTCCGGTGCCTCGGGCAGACTCCACCTGTTCCAGCCCCTGCACCAGAGACTCCTCACGAATCTGGGTGTAGGTACACAGTGCCGCTCCAGGCACTTTGCTTTCTCTTGTGTGTCGCTTCTCTTTCAGGAATTGTAGGGATATTGCTCATTTATTCACCCTGGGGGTCTTCTTAGAATTTCCAGGATCCTTTCAACATTAATATCTGTTTGTCTTGTTCACAGTAGACACTAGAGGTCCCCTGAAATGGCCCATTTATCTCTGGGCATTTCTGTAAAGATGAAGGTTTCTCATTTCATCCTAACCCTGTGGAAAAGACTGACTCCTTCTGTGTAGTGAATTCCCTGTGGACTGAGCCCAGGATTTCCCTTCAAGAGTGTGAGCTTGCAGGACAAGCTTATAACTTCAGACACTCTGGAGTAGACCTTTGCAGATGAATATCTCTGTCTAATGCACCATTTAATTAAAGTATATTGCCTACCTTTAAGATAGGAATTAGAAATCGTACTTCCTGTTTTTAATGTATTTAATGTTTTAGAGTTATTGATTTTGTTGTTGCCTCTGAAAATACTTCTACTATGTTAATGTGATGGGATAGTTTGCCAGTAAGTTTGTATTTTAGCTCATTTACCTTTTTATAGAATTCAGATTTTAAAATTTCAAATAATTTTTCCCTGAATCATTTAAACTAATAAATTGTTAATGGTGAAAAATCCCAGTGACAGATGTTTAATGTGAGCCATATATATACGACCAAAATTAAACTTGTAATTGCAAGTAGAGGAGTGAGTCTTATGGTGATATACAGAATTTTACTCATTATCTTTGTTCCTATTCATTATTTTGAAAATTTTAAGCATTTCTTTTGTGAGCAATATGCAGTTGACTGAGTTTTTCCCTGCCTATTCTAGCTGTTGAGGCAGGAATTGGGGAATTTACAGAGAAACACGATGTTGAGTCAGAAAAGGGATTTAAATGGTATATTCTTGCAACACTGAAAACATCCTTGTGTATGTGTGCGTCTTCTTGAGACAGGGTCTTCCTATGCAGTTCTGGCTGGCCTTGAATTCACTTTGTAGCCCAGACTGGTCTCAAGCTCACAGCGATCCTCCTGCGTCAGCCTCCCGAGTGCTGGGATTACAGGTGTGTGCCACCACGCCCAGTACCTCTTTCGTTATTGTAACACACCAAACATGCACAGTCAAATCTGATTTCTCCATCATCTACACATACTTTGAGCAAATGAGAATCAGAGGTTTCAGAAAATTAGAAATTAGTCACCCACATCTAGAATGGTACATTTATAGTCAAGGATTAAATTGACAAAAATTTAAAGCTCCCCCCTTTGGCAATACCTCCTTCTAGAGGCTGCTGTTACTTGTCATTAGCTTTTGAATAAAGCTAATAATATTAATGATAATAACAATTGGAATAAACAAAAGCAATGAAGTGTGGTTTTATTAAACCACTGCTTTAGATTTAAGTGCTAGGTATACTCAGAATTTTATTTATATTGACAAACATTGATGTGCAAGTCACTCTTCTTAAAGCCTGTATAAATTAAATCTTATCACTTTTCACAAGTTCAAACTGAAGCTCAAGAGGATTAAGTCTCTGTGCCAGGTTTTCTAACCTGTAAGTGGCAGAATCGGGTTTGCTATACCATCAAGTCCTTGTTATAAACTGTACGTGACATAAAACGTACTGCTTTAATCATTTTAAATGTGAAGTTCAGTGGCATCAAGTATATTTGCTTTATGGTGAGGCCATTGTCCCCATCCGTCCCCAGGGCTCTTTCTGTAAATCTGAAACTCTACCCATGAACACCAACTCTTTATCTCCCCTTTTCCCAGGCCTTACCAACCAACTTCCTCCTTTCTGACTCTGAATTTGACTGCTCTCTGTACCCCATAGAAGTGGAATCACACGGGTTCCAACTCATACTTTCACGGCAAGCTTATCTTATTTAAGGTACATTCATGCTTTAGCATGCATATCTTTTTTAAAGCTGAATAATGGTCTAGTGGGTGGATAGACCCCCATGTGCTTATCCACTCTCTGTCAAGGGTCACGTGGGTTACTTCTATGTTTTGACCATTGTGAATAGTGGTACTGGAAAGATAACATATGAATACCTGTTTGAGGTCCTGCTCTCAGTTCTCTAGGGACTCATACACACAGGTGGAGTTGGTGGATAATACGGCAATTCTATGTTTAATTTCTTCTTTTTTTTTTTTGGTCTTGCATCCCTCTTATTTCACAGCATCTAATACAATGAAATAGTTTTTCTTTTTACTTTCTTTCCTTCCTATGAGAGCCACTGTTGATGCTCTGCAATATTCTTTAATAACCATCATTCTTTTTTATGGAAAAAAGTAAAACAGTATTTCATAACAGTATGGTAGGGGAATAACAATAGTTTCTTGAGGAATCACCCTACTGCTTTCCACAGACTCTGGATCATTTTATATTCCGAGCACTGGGGTACCAATGTTCTATCCGTCACTCCACATCTTCACCAACCTTTGTTATTTTCTGTCTTTTTAATTTTAATCATCCTGATGGGTGTGAAGTAATAGCCAATTAACTTTTAACCAGTTCATTTGACTCCCTGGTCAGGTGTGACAGGCTGTTTGTTCCTTGCCTGTCTAAGGAAGTGGGTGTCAGCCCCACTTCCAGTACTCCTTTCCCTCAACATTTACCCAGCAAGCAGAAAGTAAAGGAAAAGAAAAGCTTTGGAATCAGAGGTCTGGTTTTACTTTGACTTTGTGTGGAGGACCACCTAGGCAATTCTCCTTGAAAGAAGAACAGTTGCCTCCATTTTAGCTGAGCTTGACCCTATTTCCATGCATTGACACGTGCAGAGTGCACTAGGACTTTGCCTTATCCCTTCAGTTGGCTTTAAGCAATGCGTACTGGTCTAGCCAAGGCACTGATGGTAGTCTTTGAAGATGGTAGGTGTGTTTCCCTGGACCCCAGTTGTTCCCACGACTGAGCCGGGATGAGGTGGATGTGTGAGCCGGTGCTCCATGCTATCTCCTGGGATCAACCTTGGGATAGAGGCTATGACTTCCTGGGGCTTCAAACATTACACATCAGAGCTGAAGCACGGACCCTAAAACATTCGATACTATCTCAGGTGTGTCATGCAGATTACTCTTTCTGCATAGCCTTCTCTCTGCATTTGCAGAGGTGATTTCAGGCCTCCCGCCTAGCCCAGCTCATGCTTCTCACCTGCTTCCCACGGTTCTCAGTGTCACTCATCCTCAAGCCACTCCCTTCTTCATGAATGATTAAAACCTGGGTGCGGCCTTGGGTCAAGGCCTTTGTTCCAGATGGCCATCATCATGGCTGGACTTAGGACCCCTTGGCTCCCCATTATTACAAATATGCTTTAGTATCTTTATTCTCGCCAAGGTTTGCATGGAAGTGGTAGACTGGAATAACTCGTTAGAATTCCAGTTTTTCATGGGATTACAAATACAAACTTTCTGGGCTGTGATGAAGACTGGACTGGGAAGGGCTCTCCATAACTTTGCCAGTTACCAGCCGCTTGACTTTGGATAAATTTCTTTGCTGAACCTTTTCACTTTCTCTGAAATGGATAGTGATCCCACCTCCATAGGGCTGAGCTGAGCACAGAACAGTATGTGCAGGTGAATGTCTACTGCCCACCACATAGGTGGTAGCAGTGTGTAACATTCACTCGCAAGTTGACACCTCCTTCCCTGTCCTGTCACAGGTATCATGAGGGATGTGATTTATATAGGCCCAAAGCAGTACTTTCCTCAGGAATGTGTGTATTTCAGCAAAATGGGTGTCATAACCTGAAGGAAATTTTACATTGCTGAAGTTCCATATTTTATGGAATGCCAAATGGAACATTATATCGCTTGGCAGTCTTTCTGTTTTTGTATCACATTGGTCAAAACTCAGAACTTCTATAGGATCAGACACACAATAAATAATGCTCAGCCACCAGCCCGAGCCCTCTCCTCTCTTGTCAGTCTCTCTCTGCTTTGTTCTGGTCATATCTGTTTTTCTTCCCCAGTGTTGAATAATAGTGAAGAACAGCCACTCAGGAGAGCTTGGGGGGGCATCAGACATGGGGTCAAATCCAGGCCTCTCCTTTGGAAGTGATGCCACCTAAGAAAAGTCACTGTCTGAGTTTCCCCAGCTTCTTTATCTGAGCTGATTTGTGGGTTAAGTAAAATAATCTCTGTAAAGTCTCATGGTCTGCAGCAGACATTAAATAAAACTGAACTATTAAACGCTTCTCCCTCTGAAGGCCTAATCTGTCCTTTATAATCTTACAGTAAAAGAAAAATATTTTTAAGACAAAACAGAAGACAAAGACTGAGGAAATAAGTCACTGTAGCAGTCCATTGCATTCATTTCCCATATGAGATGTCTCTGATCACAACTACATCCCAGAGCATTTCTGTGAGTTAGTTTAAAACAAAAACTAAAGCATTGTGTTGTAGGCTCAACCAGCAGTGTTTAGCTGAAAGTGCATAGAGCAGACCCTTGGCTGTACTAACGCTGTTTCCTATATCAGTCTTTCCGAAGCATTCACACTGAGTGGATGCTAAGGGCCTAGGAAGTAGCCAGCTGCCAAAACAGGGCTGAGATTCCAGTGTAAACCAAGCACTGCAAGTTCAGAACCAGGCAAGACCACTCTTTGTGGTGTAGGTGCAAGACTTGCCAAGTCTTTCATTAAACTAAGCTGACATGTTCTCTTGTATGCAATTTGGAGAGAAGTTTGTCTCAGATGTGGGTTCAGCACTTGTACGGCAGTAAGTTTCAACGTTTTCCATCCTGGGCCCATTGAGATGCTTCAACAGGCTTGTTTCGGGCTAAAAGACTTGGTCCATTACTAAATTATTGTATGGTGACAAGCAGGTCTTTAAAAATGAAATAGCACAGAAAAGGCTAAAATAAATATCATAGAAGAGTAACTGTTTCATGAATTTGATAATGTGTGGCTTGCAACATAATATATCTTTCCCTACCTTACCTAGGAGCTTGAACATTATAGACATAGGGTGTCTTGTTTCTTATTCCATTCCTTTAAATTATAGAATCACGTAAGTTTAAGGCTAGAAGAAAAGAGGAGAAATGGAAAACTAAGTGGCATTTGCTAAGTGTTCGTAAAGCCCACGTGTTGGATGGGTTGATCAAGGTTTACAGAAGAGACACTGAAGTTTCTAGACACGAAGAAACGTGGTCAAGGGCCACACAAATTACTAGCATGAAACCCTGACTTTTATTTATTTATTTATTTTTTGGCAGGATGGGGCATTTGAGAGTGTCTTGCTATCTAGTCCAGGCTGGCCTTGAACTCACCGTGTGTTTCAGACCGGTTTAAAATTGTGGTGATCAGTTTTAAACCAGTAATCCCGGTTGCTGAAATTACCAACATGCACCACCATACCTGGCTCTGATCTCTTTCATCCTGTTCTTCTTATACTCCATCAGTTGTGTTCCCAGTGTTTGTTAATCATTTAGCTGTTTGGGGAGGATGTTTTCTCAGAAAAAGGGGAATATAACTGAGTCTTTCGTTTGTTAGGAAGACTGTAAACCTTGGAATATACCCCATCAGCTTTTTAAAGCACTGGGTTGATTGAGAAGAAATAATATTTATTGTTCAGAGCAGAGCTCTTTCAAGGTAGAATTGGCAAAGATGAAATATGGCCGCCTGTCCCTATGCTGTGGGGAAGATGCAACTGGCACTGCCCTGCAGAGCGATGGGCTTCCTTTTCCAAATCTGGGCTTATTATTGAATCCAACTGTCTGCTTTCCTAGCTGCTGAGTATAAACTGGAAAAAACTATGCAACTATGCAAATTCACAGTGCCATACATAGAGCCAGGCTCTCTGATTTGCCCAGTGGTCAGGCTTTCCCTGGTCACCTTCCTCGGCTTCTGCAGCACCCGTTCCAGCTTCTGTCTCCACCATCCTTCCACTCATCCTCAGCAGGTAGCCTTGTTTCTTGCGTGACTGAGAAGATAGTTTGCCAGGTGAAAACTCCCTCACCCCATAACCACAAGACTGCACACCTAACCTTACCTGGATCCACCCTCTCATCCTCATCTTCCATAACAACAAGAACAAAAGGAAAAACCCACACTGCCTCCTGAGATGTCCCACTGTTCTCCATTGGTCCATGGAACACACTTGCTCATTCTTGGGACCCTTGTAGGCTTGAGGTTCTCTCTGCTACTTTTCTCTTCTCCCCTCACTACCAACCCTGTTCTTAGTATTAAATATGCTTAAATTTTGTCCTTTTGTGAAAAAAAAAAAAAAAAAATCCTCCTGTGCCTTCCCTGACCTGCTTCCTTCTTTCTCTCCTTGTCACAGTGTCCTTAGGTTGCTCACTGTGCTCGCTGCCTCTGTTTGCTCGCGCCCTGTGTCCTGGCCCTCAGACACTTGGCTTCACTTCCCCTGCCCTTTGGACATCATCACACTCACATGCCTTGCTGCTGCCTATTGCTGAGGTCCACCCGTGCCTTACTGCACGTTCCGCAGCAGTCCGTTCTGAGTCTTGTGCAACAGCTTCCTTTGATTCTTCTCCCCACCCTCCCATTTCCCTTTCTTCCTCCTTTGCAGCCTCATCCTCTCTTTCCGTCAACCTGAAAGCTTAGTATTCCACAGATTTCTCATTCTAAGGGCTACTTCACCCTCGTGGATCCCCATAGCTCTCTCCTTGCAGACCTCAACCCAGTCGTTATCTACCTGAACATTCCCTGGTCCTCTTCCTTGGGTAGTTTCTGGATGCACCTAACATTGTACTCCCCAGGACAAATGCACCGCCTTCCCTTCCTCTCTCTTCCCATGTTCCCTTTTCACCCATTTCTGTAGCTGGCACTGCTGCAAACCTGACATCTGGGAGCTCTTCCCTGACTCCTTTTCTCCACCTCCATAGTTTGGTCAAAATAAATTTCTGCTAGCTCCTCCCAAATATATCCCTGGCCCTGCACCATTTCCCAACCACAGTGTCTCCACTCTTTTCACAAGGTAGCGCCATTTTCCTCCAGATTACTGCGTGCACCTCTCGCTAGTCTCCATTACTCTGAATGGTTCCCTGGGCTACAGCTGGAGGGACCCTTCTAGAACCCAGATGTGAGTATGTCACTCCCCAGCTCTACATTCTCCTACGACTTCCCAGTGCTGTTTCAGGATGAAGCCCAGACTTCTCCATATAGATGAGAAGGTGCTAGGCCTTGCTTCTCCAGCCTCTTTTCTCCTGCGTATCACATTCCTCCAAGTATGGCCTTAGTAGCTTCCTCAGATATCCTGCGGCCTTCCTTGCTTGGCCTCTTGGACTACCCTACCCAACCTCTGAACCTTTCTTTCCCTTGGATAAATCCTATATAGCTCAGCCTCTGCTTTAGCCACTTTTTCCCAAAGGCTTTTCCTGATCCTACAAATCAGGATTCGGTTTCCTTGCATGTTTCTGAAAACCCCTCTCAGATCATCTGAGTGATGAGTTTGCGTGTGACCTATAGTAACCAGTCAGTCACAGTAGCCCTTAGAACAGATGTACCTCTAATGTTTCTTTACTTTAGACTTCTCCAGTGGGTTGTACACTGCATGAAGGCAAAATCCACAGTCTCTCTCATTTTTTGTTACATCCTTAGATCTGATGTAATAGGTGTCAATACTAGTAGAAGAAATAAATAAGCCATAAAGTGTAGAATCTGTAATGTCTAAAGAATGTGTCCTATGTTAGAAGAAAGGAATCTCAATCTGATTCAAATATCTGCACAAATAGAATCTTTATTACCCTACCAACTTTTGCCTGTGAGCCTCTGTAATTACCTACATAAATTCTAGGAGAAATCAGACCTCATGTGATGGGAAACATTTATTGCCCTAATTGCCTCATTACTTTCAGTTAATGTGAATTTTTACATTTAAAAATTCTGGGAGGTGACTTACTGCACGAACAAAACTCTGTTTCCTTCTGGGTATCTTGTGGTTTTTCTTCCTCTGTAATCCTCATGGCATTTCACTATATTGAGCATTATTATGCCAATCATAAAAGGAAAATAGATTAAGCTAAGAATGAAATAAAAGATTATATTAAAATATTCTTCAGTGCCCTACAGGCAAAAGGATAGACGATATGTAAACATAAGGTGTAGATGTATTAAGAACCCAAGAGTTATTTTAGTAAAGGGAAAATATTAAATAATGAAAAAGGGAAATATTTTTTAATTAAATGATAAAAAATGTTAAAGATTCTTCAAGACAACATCATAATGATTTTTAAATTTATTTAAGCATCTAGGAGTAAGAAAGGTAAAAAGTAAAATATGAGATTTAAGAATTGGGGTGGCAGAAGTATGACAAAGATACTATAAGTGAAAAAATTCTCAAGAGGGGGCTCACTAAAAAGTAGAATAACCCAAAGTATGAAATTAAAGGAAAAAAATCTTCTAGAAGAGATTGAAACAAATCCTAGCAATAATAGAATAAAGTGGGCACACCTAAGGGTTCCGAACAAGTGCTAAGCCAAAGCCAAAACAATGTTAAAATCAGTGTTTAGGGGCTGGGGATTTGGCTCAGCGGCACAGTGTCTGCCTGGCAAGCGCGAGGTAGTGAGTTCAATTCCTGGTACCGGAAAAAAATATAAATAAATAAATAAATAAATAAAATCAGTGTTTCAGTTCCAGTTCATACCACAAAAGCCCACGGTAACCTCTATAGAATATGGGAGGAGACGTTTCCAAAGGGAAACACACTATGACTCCACTGCATCTCCCTCCTGCCAAGTGTTGGGATAGGGTCAGGTAAGGGCAAGCATAAAAATTATGTTCCTCTTTCCCTGCGGAGTAAGGGTGACACTTCTCACAGAGTGAGACTTCTACATTCTGGCCCCTAACTACATCATCATCTGCAGTATCCTTACTTTTTGGAAATAGGAAAGTATTCTGGTCCCTTAAATGCCACATACCTTCCCCACTTTGTCCGTGAAGTGACCATTTCAAACAATCCTACTTCCTCCTGCATAACTGGCAGTTCTTTCTCAAGTATCCTTATGTGTTACACCTTTCCGTGGAGTCGCTGTAGTGTGTTTACTCTAGTATTCTATTTCCTATGCCTCCAGGGACTTGGAGCTACTGTCCGGCACATTACTGGGGCTCAGTAATGATATCTTAATTTGATTACTGTCTGCTGTGCAGGCTTGCCTAGGGGCATCTACCAAGTCTCTCACTTCTTTTTTTTTCTTTTTAACTCTTGGGACAGAGGTCAGGCTGCAGCTTCATATGAGAAAGCTCATGGGGCCTCTACAGCCAGAGAATATACTTTATTTCCCTCCAGACGCCATTGCGAAGGGTTCTAAGCATGAATATTACATTTTCAGGGCCTAATCATTACTATTAACTGCACGAGACACTCCAGTTTTGGTCCATAGTCTCAAAATGAGTTTTTGGAAATTTGCCTGAAAAGCACTCACAGGGGGCCAAGTTCATGCCCACCCTTGGTACCTTGACTTATCTTTGCCCAGTGTCTGCTCAGGCATCGGCTCCTTTCTTCCCTGCTGAGTTCTCTCTACCTCGTTGCCCTCCAGCCTTGCGCTAGTCTGGGACATTCTGTAGCTGGCACTCAAGGATACTGTGAATGCAAATTCAGACTGTGCTTTATGGGAGATAAGGCTGAAGACACGTTGTTGGCTTTTGTACCATTCACCTGCCTTGATAGCTCTCAAAGCCAAATGACAGCAAAGTCAATAGAAAAACCACAGAAGTAGAAGTTAAAGGACAAAGTTCCAACTGATGCCAACTTGGCCATACTGACTTTAGAATGCATGAGCTGGGTGAGAGAGTGTCTAAGGTTCCTCCGGATCCTAATATGTCATAGTCATCTGGGGAGTATCATTTGGAATGCATGCATTCCAGTGAGACCACAACCTCATCGAGGTACCAGGGATGGTAAAGAAGTGGATAATTTCAAGAATCCTGGATTGTGGTTAATCTGTCACACTGTAACTATTGGTAAATGGCTTGCATACATTGCAGAGCACAGCCATTAGTGGCACATGTAACTCCTCACCAATAAATGAAAATGTAGTCACTTAAGCATGGAAGTTACTCAACTCCAATTACTTTTGACTTGGGAAAGTAAAATTTAATACCATAACAGGAAAATCAGCAAGGCGTCATTCCTCCTGTTGGTAATGATAGTAACACAAAGAATATTATAATCACCAAGATTCTCCAAAAAGGACATCTTGCTTTCTTCAATAGACTTTGCTTCTGAAAGGTAAGGGTGAATAATAGACAGGTGGAATATCCTCTAACAATAGGAACACGTTTAATTCTTCTGCATTAATCATTCAGGAAGAAAAACAAATGAGACACATGTTATGTCAGGCATTCTTGGACAATACAGAGAGGTAATATTAACAGTAATCGTAAATAGCTCTTCCAAAAGAACTTTAAGTACCTTATATACAATGGAGCTACTCCTAGGCAACTTTATTAAAAGCCATTTAATGTTTATGCAACTAATTCAGTGAGAAATAACGGTGCAGTTGCAGCTTCTGATGTGGAGGCAGCTGAAGTACTTGTCAAAGGCACAAACTCCCCTAACCTTCCTCCCTCCATCCCAGGGAAAACAGGATTTTATTACTGAGATACTTTCCCACTTCCTGGGTGTTGAGATTTTTAATATTTATAGTACACTTGACTTCTGTGACTAAAAGTGTTTAAGGAAAGTAAAGCATCAGAGCAGGAGGAAAAGGGGCATTTTAAACTTATTAATGACATAACTACACCATATTTGACCCAAAAAGGCTAATACTGCTAAGCATAAATTAGCAATCATTTCAGAAATTAATGAAGCAAATGTGTCCATTACCATAGCTGTTTCTCAGAGTTGCAACTGACAGAGAGAAATGTCAACATAGAGCAACATCTAAATTTTTTTACTTTAGTAGGAATGGAAGACAAAAGGTAAACCCCTTCTCTTTGGAGAACAGACTTGAACAAGTCAGAACAGAGAGAATACATGTTTATGGAAACACACAAAATCAATATTCTCCTGGAAAAATAGAGTAGATATCTTCTTGTGGAAAAATAGTTCCTACCTCTGGGTCTACATCTTTAAGCCTAGAGAGAGATCCCACTATTTATTCAAGTACAATGGTACAACACACTTGACCATACAGCTAAGAAGGAAAAGCATAAACAACCATCAAACATTTTTCTACAGGTTTAAAAGGTGAAACACACATTTGTTTAGCTATTTATCTTAAAAACACGAGTAGGAAAATTCAATACGAATTCCAGAGGATTTTAATCCACGTGCCACACACATTTTCCTAGTCTGTTGCAAGATAGAATCAGAGGATTACATTTTCTAAGAACCCCTTTTTAAAATGCTTAAACCCTAATCAGTTAAGTGGGACATAAGCTTCATGTGGGATTTGGAATCAAGTAATTAAGAGTGAAGTACAAGTTGATACGTACTGACTGTAGACCAATTTATTGCCCTGAAATTGTCCCTGCAGTTTGTTACTTTTTGACATGGATTTATTTGACTCAGAGCATTGCTTTGGAGTGTTAAAGTGAGACAAACTATGCGTATTTAACGGACTAAAACAACATCATTATTTTATGCAAGTTTCTTAGGATCAGGAATTTGAGCCAGTTTTGGCTGGCTGGTTCCGTTCCTCACAGCATCTAGGGGGGTCGGAGATAGGATTACCCTTGTCAATGGCCCATGATGGGCACAGCTGTTAAAGAGGACCTCATTTATTTTCCACCATTGTGTTTTTAGTTTCACTCATTACACAGCTGACAGCAGGATCTTCCTAAAACAAAATCTGATCACCACCCTTCACTTTAAAACTTTGCACTTATTCCATGTCCCCTACAAATGAGAAGAACCCAGGTCCTTTGCAAGGCTCGCTGGTTGGGTCCTTCCTGGTCTGTGCTCCCATACCAAGTGCATATTCCCGTTGCTGCCTGAGCACTTTGTAGGTCTCCAAATGCCCCCCTGTATCAGCACAGCCCCATATGGGATCACCAACCTACAAAGCACTTTCTCCCCTCTTGCAGCCCCTTTGCTAAACTCTGAGATGTCATGTGCTCTGTAAAGGCTTCCCACAGCCTGTGCAAGCTGCCCACCGCCATGTGCCCTGGCATCCAATATGTATGGCGATGGTAGCCTCTTTCTATCTGTCCCCACTGTGCTGTGGGGTCCCAGAGAGCGAGCTCCACATCTGAGTCTCCAGGCCAGCCCTTACCCTTAGCGGAGAGTCCCACACATTGCAAATGCTCGGTGTGTCAGCTGAGATAGGCTGGGGAGAGAGTGACAAGTGCCGGGGGGAAAGACCAGAAAACCCCAAACGGAAAGAAGATGGGTGTGACGGAGAGAAGACCCAGGGCCGTATTAGTCATAGGATGGACCCAAACCTGGGCTTCAGCAGACAGAGTGGTGAATGAGAATGCTCTGGACAATGACAGACACAAAACAAGGACCGAGAGTGAACAACATCCCACTCAGTGGAAGAGAAACCAAGACCTGTGTCGTGGTCAAGTTTAAGGGAGAAGAAGCAGGGCAAAGATAGAGGGCCTACCATGAGGGCATCAAGGGCAGCCATAGGGGCGCGGGAGGCAGCCCCTAGCAGAGCATCCCTAACCTAGAATCAAAATGTGGGATGCCCAGAATCCAGACTAGCGGAACTACCCTCCAGACCCCAAGCACAGCCCCACAAGTGGCCTCTCAGAACCCAAGAGAGAGGAGAGGTTAGCCAAAGTGAGTCTTGCTTCTGAGAAGAGCTGGGTGGCTCTCCCTGTTAAACCTGAGCTGTCCCCTGGTCCACTGGGCTGAGTGTCTTTACGCTTGGTTCACATTGACTGAGTAACTGTAAAGTGAATCTGTGTGTGCTTGACTCTAGTTGACAAAGTCTAGGGCATATTTTCTTACTGGGGACCCCAAAAGTAGAGAGAGATGGCTGCTGAGGGCCACCAAGGAAGATCTACCTGGAAAGAACCCTTAGCTTTCTCTTGACAAAAAATTCCAGAGGAAATAATCAGCCTGAGAAATTATTTTTCTACTAAATATTTGAAGAAAACATAATTGTTTTTCTGCCTCTGAGTATACAATAATGATAGCTAACGTACACTGAGCTTTTTCTGTCTCTCAGCTCTTATTTTTATCACTTCACTCCTATTAACCCATCCAGTCTTTGTAACTAACTTTGGGGTTGGTCTTTGTAATTACCTTTGAGGTTGCAAAGGAAACTGAGATTAAATAACTTGTTCAAAGTCACAGAGTTGGAATTCGAACACAGGCAGTTGGATTTCATGATTTGTATTCTTACTGAACTTGGCTAAGCCTGAATTTGGCAATATATTGCATCTACTGGTTCATTTCTAAAAATACTACTGATATTGATAATAATTCTAAGAAGTGGTTTTGAGATTCCCTTGCTTATTTAAGTCTCAGCTTCTGCGCAAGACACATTGCCTTGGTTAGGTGCCCAGTGCCTTACTCATTTGAGTGACAGAGGAGGTATCCGCTCTGGCTCAGCTTCCTCATCAAGTCAGGGGCTCTGCTGAGAAAACCGGATTTCCGGATCCTTCTCCAGCACTTTTCACTAAGTTCAAGCATGAGAAGATGCTTCTAAATGTTCAGAGAGGTTGAAAATGTGCAGAACTCCAAAATTTTTTCTATTTAGAGAAAAATGTGTGAGAGAGAGGAGAATGTCATTTTCCCCTTCTACTACATCTGGATACTACATTCAGTGCTCTGTGCATTTCCTTTCTATCCAACTGTATTTCAAACCAATAATTTTGTAAGATATATATATCTTATTTTAAGGCCATATATATATATATATATGGCCTTAAAATGTACTTTAGAATCCTAATCCATTCTTCCGGTATTTGATTCATCTCAGTTCTGAAACTGTCATTACTCTTCCCTTGAACTTTCTTCTTTTGATTCTTCCATTCACTATTTCCTGTCTTCATGATATACATATTTGACAGTAGACTAAATATACTTACAGTGACAAACTTGGGCTAGGAGTGCAGCTCAAGGGTAGAGTGTGTGCTGAACATGTGCAAAACCTTGGGTTCAATCTGAATAACCCCACCACACACACACACACACACACACTGACTGATGCTATAGCTCGAAAAAAGCTATTAAGAAGAAAGTTGCTTAATTAAAATTGAGTGAAAAATGCAACCAGATTAACATTCTTGAGTAATAGGTTTGAAGCTTGAACTTCAACCTTATGGAGCTGCTCTGGGAATTAGAAAGAGAATATAATCTGCTAAACTATGAGACACATTTAAATTATTCTTAAGGTATATCTGATGTAACTTTTTAAATTTGCTATTTACTAAATATGGTCTCATACACAGGCATCATTAATAAGTTCATAACAAGTTTCTGATACTTTCTATGCCTATTGTTTATTAGTTAACTGCACTAGATTTCAGAGTTTTCAGAAGATACCCTTAGTCAAGAAAATTCTTTTGTCAACAATTTTAAAACCTAATTTTTCAAAATCTGAAGAAATCTATTCAGATTCTCTATTCTAAAATAAAACCAGAAGTATAATGTATTTTTCATATTTGCATGAATAGACAATTTTACAGCCTGAACAATTCATTGAATATAAAATTAACCCTAAAGAAAAGTAAATAGAACCAGAATAACCACCAAGGTACAGAGTATCCATAGTGTACTGTCTCAGGGACAGAGGCAAATGGTCCACACTTAGTATGACTGCCTTTTTTACTTTATCTCTGGATGTGCACATACATGTCCACTGCCAGGGATTTTAGAGGACTTATACTTTCAGTTGTAGCGGAAGAAAAGAAGCTATAAAAACCACAGAAGAGAAAGAAGTTTTGCCCTGAATAGACTTCCCAACAAATTGGAGAGAAGGTCTTTGGAACACTGCACCTCACCTATTTCAAGTATTGCAGGAAGTTTTCACTGCACTTTATTCTAATACTTGAAATACTGCCAAGGAGGATTTTGAGGGACACAGATCCTCTTAAAAATGCAAGTGCTGCTGAGATTTCCTTCCAACCTTAGAGTGGCTTAATCAGTAACAAAGAGAAAGTGGGTATTGTTCTAGGGAAGGGAAAGGCTGGTTTTATTCAGCCAACAAATACTTTCTGATCAAATAGCGAACATGTCAGGCATTGTTCTGGGTGTTGGGAATACAGAAGAGACAGAGCAACTGGGTGTACCCCTCAAGAAGCCTAGCTTCATTTGGAAGAAAAAGACACTAGCAAGGTAAACGGCCATGGTAGTATAGGCAATGGCAGGTGCTATGAAATACAGAGAAAGGTGAATGTTCTCCAGAGAACTTCTGGGCCTGCTTTTAGATCACTAAGTGCTGTCTCTTATGAAGAGTGAGGGAGAGAGAATATCTGATAGGTCCTCATTGCCACAAAATGTGGTAATAAAAATAAGGAAGGTGCAGCTGAGTTACTAAGTGATGCCAAAAAGGCTTGTTTGTCCTTTGTGGGGCCCAAGTGCTAGAGAAGTCTCTTCTCTCCTATTCTAGGACAGCTGAGGACAGCATGCTCCCCTCCCCACCTTTTTTTTTAGCATTGAGGTTTGAACCCAGGGCTTCCACAGTGAGCTGCTTCCCCAGTTCAATGTTTTATTTTATTTTCTGTTCTGATACAGGATCTCACTAAGTTACTGAGTTGCACGGGCTGGACTTAAACTTGCGATCCGCCTGCCTCAGCCTTCCAGCTCTTGCCACCATAGGGGGTACGTGGCTCTGTTTTCACCGTTTTGTTTCTCTGCGGGTACTTAGTAGGTGATCTATGAATGTTTGTCACATTGACTGTGAAGGTTTGTCATAATTCCCACTCATGCAGAAGGTTTTTACTTTCTGTCCTCATTGGACCTTTTGCAGGTGTCAGCTCTCAAGGGACACAAGTCCCTGTGCCCAGTCATTCACTCAGTGTTGTAAACATTTCACTGGGAAAGGAAGGGGCCTTATTCATTGCTACAGAGGTTTTTCTGCCCCCTTTTTCTTACACCTTAAGGATAAAAACCAACTCTGAGAATTTCTCCCAAATCCTCATACAGATCTAAAATAGTAAAATATGGTATCAACTTCAACTTTAAAATTCTCCTCCTCCTCCTGTGTGAAGGTGATCATGCCGTCACTAGTGGAAGAAACAGCCCATAGGTGACAATATTCCAGGAAGCAGGGATTCCCGCAGCACCCAGTGCCCCAGGGCTCTGTGAGGTCCACATGCAGCTTCCTAGACCAAAGCCGTGTCTCAAATCTTCCTATTACACCCATCATGTTTGCTTGCTAAACCACAGCTGAAGTTATTTACCCGGTCTCTCATCTGTTTTCTGGTTGTATTTTATCTAAGTCATCTTTACTTTAGTTGAGCTAAGGCTGTGGTTTTGCAAATTAAATCAGATGTGGGTTTCTGCATATGTCTCTCCCATGTGTTTACTAAGCTTTTTTTTTTTCTTCTTTAATATTGTATGTCTGTTTTCATCTTTACAGTGGTGTGAAGGAAGATTTGTTTTGCTTACAGTTCTTTACACAAATTTAAGCCTATTTAGAAGGACACGTTAACACCTTTTAAATTCCTTGCTTAAAATATATCTTTAACCGCAATGGACTCCCCTAAAGTCTTGAATAATGAAGAGATCAGATGGCTCACAGATGTAGACTTTACACTTTAGGTGAAGGGGCTCTGTTTCATGCTTCTAGCCAAGGAAGCAGTTTTTAATAAAGACAGCTCATGTGGCTAAGTGGAGGAGGAATAGACAGAATGACATGGTAAAATGGTGGGTCCTCACTGAACACCTATTGCAGCAACCTTCAGTAATCTCGAGAAGACATTCAAATTTCTCACCCTGAGCACTGAACAGAAGTGGTTGAATACAGAAGAAATAATCAGGTAAAACGAATAGGACTTGTTGCACAGATGGATGAAGATAAGGAAAAAGGAGAAATCACAGTTGAAAAGAAGGAAATAAATTCAAAATGTGGGTACATCCCATAATACTTAAGTAAAGAAAGTGACGCCGATGGAAACGTGACTGAAGAGATGGAAGGATGGCAGGCGAAGAGGAGAGAGAGGAAAGGAGCAGAATGAAGCAGTGGACGCGGAAGTTAGCAAGTGATTCTAGAGCCTTTTCAGAGAGAGCGATCAACGGTGGTGGGCAGGAGGTGCCAGCTAGCAGAGGGCAGCAGAGCGAGTGGAAGATGAGGAAGTAAAGATGGTCAGGAAGCGTGGTGGCAAAGGCAGGCGAGGCCACATCTGCTGGGGAAGCAACATCAGAAGTCCTTAGAGAACGGAAAACATGGCTGTGCTTGTAAGTGGGGGAGAGAGAGGCGAGACCGTGGGATCAAAGGAAAAGCATAATTCGGGGAGTGCGGACCGGGCGGGAGCAGGCGCACAGAGCACTCACGGAAGAATAGGTGGTGACGAGAAGCTGAGCCAGAGACAAGGAAGTGGGGCAAATTTCTGTCTTGTGGCTTTCGTTTTCTCTCTACACTAGACAAGCTCATCTACCTGGCGTGGCCAGGGCAGAGTTATGATTTTGGAGGAAAACAGCTGAGGAACAGCCTGTTTGGGAAATGAGAACAGAAACAGGGCAGAAATTACTTAAAAATAAAAACTGTAGGCACATTCTCAATACATGGAATGCTTATATTACGTAGTGTTTTTTAAATCATGAAAAATAGACACAACACAATGTATCATTTTAGCCATTTTAGGTGTGCAATTCAGTGTCTTTAATTAGACTCTCGATGTTACACCCTGTCTTCCTCATTTTGCCAAAACACAATACCCACCACCCACAACTCAAAGGAGACATTTGTGTGGGCTCCTGGGCTTAGAGGATTTGGCCCATAGTCAGCTGGGTCAGCAGATAAAGCATGGGGGAAGGGCCGGGGGAGGAAGGTGCTCATGCCATGGTGGTCAGGAAGCAGCGAGGGGAGAGAGCAGAGGGGAGTGATTTCTACTCTCCAAGGTCGTGACCCAAGTGACCCAGTCCTGCCAGGCCCCCCTCCCAGCAGCGCGCAGCTGTGGATTCATGAGTGTGTGAATCTGCTGATGATTACAGAGCCCCCATGGTCAGTTCCCCTCCAAGCACGTGAGCCTCAGGGAACACCCCGGACTGAAGCCATAACATGCACCCCCGACCATTGCTATTTCATCATCCCGGAAAGGATCTCAATACCCATGAAGCAGTAACTCCCATCACCCCACTTTCAGCCTCTGGCAAACCCACTGTACTTCACATCCGTGGGAATATGCCTCCTGTAGCATGTGCTGCTTGTAAAGCACAATTCACAAAATAAGAAAAAGGAAGGAATCGTAGGAAGGGTATCATCCTTAGGGAATTGTGCTGTGGATAGAGGTCGTTCTTAAGCCGTACTATTTGCTTAATCCATTATATTGTATCCACTTCTAAAACATTTCTAGTGTTAGAATTTAGTATAATGCATTACTTTTAAAGTGATTCAAATTAACTGCAGCCTCTGAACACCACTAAACTTTGCTTTGTATTTAGTATGTTGTTTATCATACATACATACCCAGCTGTGAATGTCTGTTTTCCCCCTACAAATGATAACACAGATTTGTACTTTGGTAAATATTTTTCTGTTTAGCAGTATGTTTCAGGAGATTGGTGTGTTCATCTGAGTGTATGTTGTCTGAAATAGAAGTCACCACAAATAGCTGGTACATGCATCATTTAGAAAGTGGAGAGGTTTTGCTATTAACATATGCAAACAAATATTTCTGCTTTATTTCAGTTGTAGGTGACACGAACGAACAGATCTTTACTTCTCAAGAGGGGATGCAATGAGTCACTGTAGGATTACATTTAGTTATTTTTTTCTTTCCAATGAAAGTCAGTTGTAATAAGAGATTTATTGGAAGGAATATCTGATAATGGAATCATCTTCTTAAGATAACTTCCATTTGCACTTTCTGTGAACCTTCAGCAAGAGTTGACAAAATTCCTGCAGTGGGGATGAATAGGATGTGTCTCTTCTTGTAGCATGTATAGTAATCATGACTTACAGATACCTTCTAAATTGAGAGCTACAGACTGAATTGGTAGCAGACACAGACAGCATTAGCCTGGCCTTCACGGTAGCTGTCACCCTCTAAGTATCAATGAACTAAGCTACCAAACAGGGAAATTATTTTCATATTGTTTCAATTCCCCAAATTTTACCCTGAATCTAATTTCACTTGCTATTTAATTGCCAGCTGTGACCCCTTCCACTCCTAGAACTACAGAACTGCAATTTCATCACTAATCCATGGAGACTTTGGTGCACCCTGGCTTTTGCTGGCTCGTGTGTGAATTCTTTGCAGAGACTGTAATCTTTTTGAAGATAGAGAGTTTTAATCCATTGAATTGTGAAAAAGTACCATTCTAACAGATAAGAAAATTAGACTCAGACAAGTAAAGTAACTTTCCTAAGGTCATACAGCTGAATTTAGCCAGTAACTGAATTAGTCTTTCTTCCCTAGAACTACTTGTATGGTCTTCTTTTTCAAAAAAGACTTACAAATGCCCAAGAAGCACATGAAAATATACTCAATATCACAAATTAGAAAAATGCAAACTATAGCCAGGAGATATTACCTCATACCCATCATAACAGTTCTTGTCAAAACCAGAAAATAACAAACACTGGCAAGGATGTGGAGAAAATGGAGATTCTGTGCACAATTTGGGGGAATGTAAAAACAGTTTCTATGCAAAACAGTATAGTTGTTCCTCAAAAACTTAAAAATAGAATGATTATACAATCCATAACTTCTACTTCTAGGTGTATTTGCAAAGGAATTGAAAGCAGGGACTTGAAGAGCATCAGAAGCATTAGTCACTCTAGCCAACAGGTGGAAGCAACCTAAATATTCACTGACAGATACATGAGTGAACAAAGTAAAGTATAACCGTGAAATGGAATATTATTTAGCCTTAAAAAGGAAGGAAATCTTTTCACATACTACAGCATGGTAGAACCTTGAGGACATTATGCTAAGCCAAATAAGCCAGTCACAAAAGGACAGATATTGTATGATTCTACTTATCTGAGTTACCTGAAGTAGTCAAATTCATAGAAACAGAAAGTAAAATGGTGGTTGTTTGGGGTGGGAGAGGGTGAAAATGGGGAAATACTGTTTAGAGTACAAATTTTCAGATTTGCAAAATGAAGTTTGAGGGGATGGTTGCAAACAACGTGAATATATATAGCACAACTGAACTGTGTGTTTCAAATGATCACCCCAGTACTGCACAAATAATAAGGTGGTAATTTTCACATGTTTTGTGGTCACTCCAGTTATCATAAAAATATACTAAGTATTTTGAACTATCTAACTGAATACCTTGCCCAGACTCCTTGCTTTAGTTGAGTCCTTGACATTGGTTCATATTAAGCATTCTTCCCTTCCAGAATGTTCCAAAAGTTCCTCTCCACCTGTGTAAATCCTACCCAAAGAAACTCTGATGATACCACTGTAGGATACCCAACCATACCCTGCTTTTTTATGATACAGCTGAGAGCCAATCCAGACCTCTTGGCTTCCTCCTGCCTTAAGGAGCAGGCATTGCACACTTTGTGCATAACTTCCCTCTCATCACTCGATGACCTCATGGATTGCTTCTTCATTTTTCAGAGGGTTTTTATTCACTCTCAGTAGAACCTAAGCCCATGAAAGGCAGGAGCCATAAACAGCACCCTGTGGCTTATGCACATCTAATGGAGAGCTTTGCATACAGCTAGCTCACAGCAAGACTGGTAAATGAAAGCATCAGTGGGTGAATACATGGATGAGTCAGGGGGATCTTTAACATATAGCTGAGCCGAATGCACTATGAATGAAGGGTAGCATCTTCTGTGAACGACTCCAGCTATAGCCGCCCTGTGCTTTACCTACCTTCCTTGCTCCACACTGACGCTTCTTTCCCTCAGCAATCTCATCTTGCTTTATCCGAGGTGCACCTGTCCCGCGGCCCAGACAGTGTGGAGCGAGGTGGCCTCCTCCCTGCCCTCACTGCCACTCCACTTTCATTGCCCTTTTTTGTTTTAAGGGGTTTGCTATTAATTGGTACACAAAACAGTAAGTAACAACAATAATAAACGGCCCTGTACAACATAGTGACTAATGCCTGGTATGTAATGTTAGTTCTCATCTCTCCACTTACCCGCTGGGAGTCCTGCACAATCTGTGTAACCCTGTTGTTGTTGATATATCTATATATCTCTAGCTCTAATCCTCTATCTCTCTATCTATCCTATATATCATCAAGTTTTCCATGTTAACCTACTTTTAAGGGCTGAGTTTAGTGATAAGAACATTCACATTGTTGGGCAACTTTCCCCACTGTCCTCAAGAGCTGTTTCATCTCCCGAAACAGAAACTCTGAATCCATTAAGCACTAACTCTCCATTTCGCTTCCCCCAAGCCCTTGGTAACCACCATGCTGCTGTCCGTCTCTGTGAATCTGAGCACTCTATGTAGCCCGCTCATGTGGAGTCATACAGTATTTGTCCCTTTTTGTGACTGGCTTGTTTTACTTAACACAGTGTCCTCAAGCTTCATCCATGCTGGAACATGGCTCAGAATTTCCTTCCTTCGATGCCTGGATAGTATCTCACTTTCATATCTTAAACCTCTGTTGAATTCTCTGTAAAACAGGAGAGTAGCTGATCTTTCAAATACTGTGCTAAGGACTTAATGAGATCTTGAAAAATAAGGGACTGTGCCCAACACAGTGGGTACTAATTTAACTTTCTTCTCTTCCCTTTCTAAATTGTAAGTTCCCTGAAGACCAGAGGTGAGAAGTGCACCTTTTTCATTTACCTAGCTCCTGATGTCAGGTGTTAATGGGTTCTCTGTTGTTATAATAATAACAATAATTATTATTATTATTTTGTAAATTAGAGATTGGCTCCCAAAGTGCCAGCTTTTTGAAAATGATTATCTTTTTCACACTTCTCCACGGCGCTCTCCCCTGTACACCAGTCACAAGGATATTCACAGCAGGCACTTATCAGGGGAGCCAAGTGGATGGAACACATCTTGGGGTTGGACTTACTAGCTTAGACGAGAGAGAAGGCTGAACAGCCATGGCATAAATTCAAATAATGAAACCCAGCCAAATGAATGAAACCAACAAGCAAAGACCCAGTTTTCTGGTGTAGTGTCTTACTTTGTTGTTCTCCTTGGCCTAAGTCAATGCAAGTGGATCACTGCAGAGTTAATTGTGGGCTTCCTCCTTGCTGGCAACAATCTATTCTGCGGTCACTGCGTTATTAGAATGGACAGATTGGTACTCCAGCTGACTTGGGGACTGAATCATGAAAGAGGCAAATCTGTCTGGCGAAGAACCTCAAGCAACGTTGATTTGGGCAGAAACATAAAGCTATAGGAGAACTACCGCAACGGCTGTCATGTGGCAGAAATTAAACTCAAACTGATGACTCTGTGATAATAGCTTACCTGCTTTCAGATTTATTTTCCCCACTGATAAATTTCCACAGAACACTGCACTTCGCATAATCTCTTGGTTCTATAAGTCTGCTTTTCTCCAAACCTCTCTCCCAAGACTTTTCAAAAAGATGGCAACTTTGCCGTAGTAGCATCGGTGACCTCATCGGTTTGACTTACCTGGAAACAGCAAAGACAGGCTGCTCTGAAGCTGTGCACAGACTGAAACCCCTCAGCATTGTGAGAGATGACTTATCTCCTTCCTGCCGTGGGTGCACTGGCAGTACTGTTCTCTCCAGTGCTGTCAGCTGCCTGCAGAGAGCATAGGTCAAATAGGACCAGGATCATTTCAACCCAGAAGGATGCGCTTTTAAGGCTGAGTGACAGGACGTTCGTGGAAATGACTGTGTCCAATTCCCGGATTTCCCCGAGTCCTTGTTCTCTTGCTGGCTCCCACCCCGGCCCTGCTCAGGGTGCCACTCTGGCGAGAGCGCTGTGTGGCACGGGGACCTTGTGTGCACACCTGCACTCTCACAGGGGCGCCCGTGTGATCTCAGTGACAGTGTTTTCAGTGTCTGGAGGTGTGTGTTTGCTTCTCTGAGGCGACCACAAAGTAGCAGTGAGTTTCTCTCTAATAGATAAGGGGGACAGAAGTTGACACTATCTCTAAGGTGATGTATGATGTCTTACTCTGTGCATGGACTTGGTAAACTTCACCGTGACATATTTCTTTTTCCTCTCTCCCTTTTTTGTCAACATCACCTTTCCCCATTTTGTTATTTGTTTGCTTTTTCCTGCATTGGAAGACAGAAAAAAAAAAGAGATCAGGCTCAGTAGACAGTGCCAGTGAAGCATGTGCCACACTGCCAGGGCTGGGTATTTTCAGATGCCTGGGCACCACCTGTGTGACTTTTTCTTCCTTTGTTTTTAAAAGTAAACACGGCAGGATGTGAGCTCACCAATTACTGAGCGCACAGAAGTACAGGAACTGCTGGCCTAACTAACGAGCGTGACTTCAAAGGACAGTGGAGAGGAGCCCCTGCCTCCTGCTAGACATTTAAGGGCTCTGCTCTCCCCAGGAGGCCACTTGCTGGCGGGGCTCCACCAAAACAGTGACTTGCCAGCCTCTGACTTTCCTTAGAGCCTGCCCAAGGAACTCTATGTAGGCAAAGGGTACCCTGGTGGTGGCATTTCCTTCTAGCTTTCAGGACTTTGGAACTGAGGTAGAGAAAGTTATTTTATTTTGTGTGGCAGAAACAGTACAGAATATGACCTGGACTTTGCATTGCCTTACATCTTCTAGATTATACATTTTCCCAGCGTATTCCTAGGATTATATAACAGAAGTATGATATAGATAGCCATATGACTTCCGTAAATTGAAGCACAAAGCAGTCAAGTTTATGAACTCAAATGAAATATTAAGCTTATCTTCTTTTTCTTTTCTTTTTTTTGGATTTTTGAGACAGGATCTTCCTATGTAATTCAGAATGGCCTTGAACTCATTCTGCAGCCCAGGATGGCTTTGAACTTGTGATTCTCCTGCCTGAGCCTCTTAAGTGCTGGAATTACAGGCATATACCACCATACCTGGGTTAGAGCTTATTTTCTGACATTCTAATATATACCCCTAGAAGCCAGTGTTACAAAAGGGGTGGTCAAGTGCCCCTGGCAATCCGGTCACTACATTACATCCAAATTCTGTTCTTGACTCAGAGGGAGAGCTGGCAATTCAAAAATAGCAGACGCTGTGTTATGAGGTATTCAGATCTCCATTTTTTCTATAATCATGTTTTTTTGCTCCCTCTAAAATGCAAGTATTTCGAGGACAAACCTCCTGTTTCCCACCAACATTAGCCTATAATCCATGCTTGATGACTATTTGTGATATGAATGTTGTGACTAAACAGACCACTTATAGATTGTTCCCATGAGATGAGGAGCAAAGATATTTCTCCAGGATGGAAGGTTTGCATTTCTAAATCCTTTACCCCTTAGGACAACAGTAGTCCAGTTGCTAACCCTCGCAAGACGTCGTGCACTACAGGGTGTTGGGACTGAAACAGACTGAACAGATTAATCTCTACTCCCTCATTTTGTGGAGAAAGAAACTGAGGCTCACGGAGGTTAAGTGATTTTCCCCAGTTTACCCAATTCCTCTTCAAACTTTGCACTGGCTTTATCTTTCTTGGCAAAAGCAGAACTGGCTACAGTTAGGTCCATGGCTTGCTTGTGCAATTCAGGACCTGCCTTGGACAGAGTTAGGAACATATTAAAGGCATGCAGTTGCTTCCTCTGACTTTAACCTTAATGGTGCTGAATTGCTTTGGGCTCAGCATTTTAATAAATTCATGTTGAAACCAAATTCTATCCAGAGATAAGGAAAAAACTCATTTGAAAATTGAATATGAATGTACTTTGGAGGAAAAGCAAAGAGTATATCCTACTTCAAATAGAAAATAAAAGGCTAGAGGTGATTTTAATATTCAGCATCAATATATGAATAATTGAAAAGAGTGCTAACTAGCAATTTTCAAATCCTCACTCAAAGAAGAATAGGCTTGGATTATAACAGGAGAATTTCTATTTAGTTGTTTAAAAAAAGATAAAAAGTAGTCATCAGTGAGACTCAACTTAGATTTACTAACATTCATGCCAATCTCACATATAATTTCCATTTTTTGTAGAATCACTGCACTCGCGAATTATTAGGCTGATGAGAGATCATTTTTATTTTATTCAAATATGTGTCTAAATGGCTCATAGCACTCTTACTAGAAACTTGAAAATACCTAGCTAGCATCAAGAGAGCAATTGTTCATTTCAAATCCAGAAACAAACTGTAGAGTGTGACCTGAACATGTTACAGAATTCCATCCTTGATTCTGCCCTTGTCATTAACACTGGTAAAAATAAATGTTTGTAATGAAGACTTAAAAGTCAGGCTAAATTTTCAGCTGACCATGAAAGACTAGTAGAGTCTATAAAGTGCAGAGTAAAATGCAGATGTAGACTAAAAAACACAGCTAAGAGCAAACTGAGATGTAATTTTGGTACAAGCCGTCATCTAGATTCAACACCTTTATTGGTCATGAGTAGGGTGGGAAAAATATGACTTTAGAAAATTATGATGAACAGAATTGTTTTAGTTAACTGATATTCTATATGAGTTAAAAGAATGCAGCTGCTATAAAAATCAGTTCCTTCTTAGTGTACACTTATGGACCTTGGGTCATAGAACTCTAACTTCTTTGCTTAAATAGTACCTGGAGGACACTGATTGGCATGAACCAGCACAACTTTTGGTGTTTGCAGTAAAAATGGTGAGAGGATTTAGAAATAAAGACAAGAGACGAAAGCTGAGGTCAAGTGGAGCCATCTCTCCGGATGGGAGGAAAGGAACTGCCCAAGGATTGCAGAGCATTTATTTATGCACTCAGGAGGTTGATGTCCATTTTAATCTGTCTGCCTAGCAACCTGTTTGCAACCTGGAACAGCTTGTTTACAGGGCTAGACGAGCCTTCCATGTTCTTGGGGCCGGCTTTTTCTTAACCCTGCACCTATGATTGATTTCTAGCTTTGACCATTCCCTACCACTGATTATACTGGATATGTTTTATAACATACTGACACAAAGAAAAGGTGCTCAACACCATTAGTCATTAGGGACATGCAAATCATGACCAAGCTATGCTTCACACTCAGTAGGATGGCTGTTACTAAAAAGGCAGAAAATAGGGTTGATGCTGCAGGAACACACATGCATTGCTGGTGGAAAGGTAACATGGTATAGTCACCATGGGAAACAATATGGTTTCTAGAAAAGTCAAACAGAGTTGCCATAGGATCCAGACATGCTCCTCCTAAGTATACCCAAAAGAATTGAAACAAGGGCATAGATACTTGTACACCAATCCTGTCTACTAAATCCTTTACCCTTAGGAAAGTGGTAAATCTTCATAGCAGCATCTTTCACAATAGCCAAAAAAAACGGAAACAGCCAAGGGTCCATCAAAAGATAAATGGAAATAAAGTATGTGGCATCTCTATGCAGTGAATAATATTCAACCTTTAAAACAGGAGTGAAATTCTGATGCTTGAGTGAACCTTGAAAAGATTATGCCAAGTAAAATAATCCCGACAAAAAAGAGGCAAATATTGTATGATTTCTAAGTGATGAAATTTATAAAGTTAGAAGATAACCTAGCAGTTGCCAGGGACAGTGGTGGGGAGGGACAATGGGGTGTTAATGTTTAATAGGTACAGAGTTTCTGTTTGGGAAGATGAAACAGTTCTGTAAATGGATGGTAGCAGTAGTTTCATCACAATAAGAGTGTACCAGAGTCACGGAATTGTGCCTTTGAAAGTAATAGTATGATAAATTTTATGTTATGGTTATTTTACAAAATAAAAATGTATTAAATATTGATTAATTGTTCTGCAACAGCTACTACAAAGAAAATACTTATGTGTGTGTGTGTACATAGAGGGAGGTAATCAAGGATCTGGAAACTTGGAAAAATAAAAGATAACTAAGGGAATTGGGCTATTTACTGTCAAAAAGAATCAAGTAGGCAGAAGAGTCCACTGGCTGCCCTTAATGAGCTGAAAGGATTTTCCACGGCAGGACATCACCTCTATTCAGCTCATTCAGAGTAAACCTGGGGTAGAACCAGGATCAGGAAGAGAAATGATATGTGAGCTGGTAAATTTCAGAGTAGAAAGAGCCTCTAGTCAATCCAAACTGTACTTTTATTTAAAAATAGGGAATTCTATAGCTAAATATACAGTGAATGATTCATACAAAATGTGTAGTAATGTAGAGGGCTGCACTGAAGGATTTTTTAAAGTCAGTATATGTAAATGTTTAAAAAATCAACACCCCAGTCATGCAGGAAAAAGAATGAATTTCCTCAGAGTTCTGAGATGTGGCAGTATCTCCTGAAATTACAGCAAAACAAAATTAGGAACCACAGAAGGAAAAGTAGGCCATAATGATTAAATTCACTCTTAGTTTTTCTTTCAGATTAGAGAACTGTTACTACTTAATCGTGTCACTTTCAAATATTAAAAATAAAAGTGTTTTCTTTCCAGGTAGTTTGGAGATAGGCAACAGTTAACAGCCCAGAACCTAAAGGAGGAGGTTTGGTCTCATTCCAGCTCCATCTTTCCACCATATCATGACTGGGTGGTTAGAAACCTACACTGTCAGGAACATCAGCAGAAGCTGATAGCAAAGCAAGTCTCAGTTGTTTTCTGCCAACTGATGTTCTGAAGGTAGAAGACACCAATGGGGAGATTCTTGCTCTACAAGAACCATTCTGTATGTCCTTCAAACCTTACTCTGGCAACTAGAGATGTGAATGATGAGCTTGAGTCTCACATTTCCCAGTGGAACTGCTTCTATCAAATGTTGCCTATATCTCTGATGAGAGGTCATTCCCATGTTGGAAGCCTGCAATCCAAAATCAGCCTGGATCCTCTAGCTTACCAGAGGCCCAGAGGAGAAGTCATGATTCGGTCACAGACAGCATGGGCCAGACTTACCTCCTGCGTCCTTCACAGTCTGCCCACTGAAGACCCTTCCAGCCCTGAGGTTGGATCCGAGGCAGTCATTCCTGCCTGAGCCAAATCAACCAAGAGATGAGAGAAGGGTAGTGTCAGCCAGGAACTGAAGGCACTGTGAAGAATCTGTGGAGAAGCTGTAGGTCCAGGATCCCACTCCATGCTCCTGGGGGATGGTGAGCACATTTCTCCTGAAGGGAGAAAACCCTTCCACGTTCTTTTTTCCCATTTTGCCTGAAGCCCAAATGTCCTGTTTATATCATTTGCCTCTTAACCCCTTACACATCCCCATCAAGGAATCAGAAGCATTGAGTTCCAGGGGGCCAAAGAAGGAAGTATGGGGAAGGGTGGAAGCAGAACCAGAAAAGTAGCCTATGTCCCCCTCTCTCTAAATGTAAATATTGGAAGATAAGAGACTTCTCATCTCCACCACGAGAACAATGGAGGCCAAAGCCCCAGATGAGCTTGGGATAAATAATCACATGAAAGTTTCAGAACATCTTTTAATCATCACATCTCTGCAGTGAGGGCCAGCCTCAGGGAATACAAGGAGAACAGAAAATTTCTTGACAAAAAGATCGCACTCAATCAGACGTAATTAAAAATAATTGCTGATAGAGCAGCACTTAGCTTACTGGAGACCAAAGAACTATGTGAGCTTTCAGAGGGACTGAGGAAGGAGATTTTGCCACATTGTACCTTTGACTAGCTATAGCCCTTGGGTTCTAGTTCCCACCTGGCTGTGGCCAGTTGTACAATGTTGAGTAAATAACCTGGCCCGTCTGAGATTGTGTCCCTGTCTGAAAAATAAGGACAAGAATATCATCTTGGAGATAGCTCAGGATTATGGCAATAAAATGAGAGACACACATCAAAGTGATAATACTGTGATGAAAGAAATTAAAAACCAGGCCAAGTGGTATGAGACAAATCTCATATTTCAAAAGGAAGAGAGAAGGGAAGGGACTTCAGCTTGCACTGAACGGGGAGCTGCAGGAGAGAGAAAATCAGGATGATCATTTAACAAAGGAAAGCTGTAGCTTTTAACCAGGCTGCCAGCATGGCCTTCATCTAGCTGATTCTTGAGGTGGCCCCAGAGGCGGCCTCATTGCCTGAGGGATGAGTCTGATTCCCATGAGATCATTGCTCCTGCTTAGGGGGTGAACTCATCACAGGTGGTTTGTCTGGAATCCAAGATGGCTGCAGTTTGGGACAATGACTAGACTTCTAGGTACCACTGCAGGAGGTCTGGAACAGGGCGTGGTAAAAGTTGGCAGTTGAATGTCCCTGTAAATCTTGAAAATGACATAGCTATGCTTATCTTAGTGTTCTCAATCTTGAAGAAGAAAGAGATGGGTTAAGTAATTTTCAGGCGAATATACCAGTCTTCAGGTGAACATTATTTATATGATTAACGTGCTGAGCAGGAACCTGACCCAACGTTTAAGATAATAAAGGAGACAGACACAAAATGAAGCAGTGATGCCAAGCTTTGTCCTACTTTTAGTTACCCAGTTGGCATCTGCAGGCCACGTAAAGAGTCAGTGCTTTTTAGTTAAAGCAGCTTCTAAGTCCCTGTCTCAGAAGAAAACAAAGCTCATGCTTTTAATGAGTAACAGTTTGAGGGCTGGGATTAGTGTGCCCTCAGTCGCTCTGTGGTGATCACTAATAGCCTTCTTCTCTCATCTAGATTATTCCTGCACATGTTTTTGAGATCAGTCAGGTTGTACAGGACAGTGAGGGGCTAGGGAAGAGCACAGACTGTGCCTCTAATGGGTAACAGATCCTGAGTGAAGGCTACAGTGGTGCACCTGTTCCTTATCCCCACTACAGCCTCTGACTGTCTCAAAAGCACTTACGCTTATTCAGTTCCCTAAAACCGGAAGTAACCAGAAGTACAGGGTAATACTGTACATTGGTTTCAATTCTTTTAGAACAAGGTGATGTTTTATTTAAAACAAACAAACAAAAAAAAAAAGGAAGAAAAAGATCTCTAACCTTTGTACAGGGTTTCAACACATACCCTGGGGAAGAGCCAAGAACAGAAGGCACAGCTCCTCTTCTAATCCCCCTCCATCCAGGCCCTCCACTGCAACTGTCCTCAGCACCCTCCCCCACCCCACCTCTGTCACTGAAACATGCAGATGGAACACTCTCACATCGGCTCAGCGGGCGTGTGCTCCATTCGGAGCCCCTGGGTCGGGAGACTCTGAGGATGGGGTGAAGACAGATAGCACCACAGTGTCCTAGGCTTTACTCTTTCAAAGAGGAAAAGTTACATCTCAGAATTTCACCCTTTTCCTCCCTGCGGCCCAAGGGCGCACTGACTGTGTACATGCTTCACTCCCAGGGTCCTTACCCAGGAAAAGAAATGTGAATTTCAAATTTTTTGACCTCAGGAGATCACTTTTGCCAGGAAGGCAGTTTGGGTTTGTTTTATGCTTCAGTTGTGTGGATAGAACAGGACACGGAACCTGGTGCCTCGTTTGGTTCTCATTATTTATCCTTCCCTGTTCCATCCCCCCAAAATGGCTACAGAGGGTGGTTATCGCTTCCCATTCTGTGTGCATGATGGACACAGAAGAGACCCCAGTGGGGTGTGGATGATGAGCATTAGCTGAGCTCACTCACTCCCTAAATGCCTGGCTACTGTATCTGATGCTGGGAGAAGAAAAGGGAAGGGAAGAGAATGAAAATATCCCCAACGGATTTGTTTATTGCCTTATTATAATGGACTCATCCATTCACTCATTCAGGATACTTACTGTGGTCACACTGCATGTCAATGTCTGTGCCCTGTGGCCTTAAAATGAGAGTAATAAGGTAAAGAGAAAAGACTCTCCCAACCTAATATTCCATCTTCACTTCAGATCTAGAATGCGCTAATTTTGAGGAAGTGAAGGGAGAGGGTGAAGGAGGGACTGGGGAGATATTCTTGGCTTTGCCATATTCAATAATACAAGTTTAGAATAAGATTTCTCAGCCTCAGCACCATGCGTGTATCTGCTGGGGGCGGAGTGTGGCCTACACGCTGTAGATATCTGGTAGATCTCTACCTTAGCCTACTAGACGTTGGTTGTATCTTTTGCCCCTAATTTGTGACAACCAAAAATATCTCCAGACTTGACCAAATGCCTCCTGTAATCTTTTTCCTGGCTGAGAAACAATGACTTTGAATCACCAAAGACCCAGGTACTGTACTGCCTGCTGATCAAGCAAAGATGAGGGAGATTAAGGCCTGGCTTTGGTTTAACTCTAACACAGCTTCTCTGACTAGGGTGTGCCTTCCTAAAACTCAGATTGCTGAACCGCACCCCACAGTTTCTCATTCAGCAGGCACGAACCAAGAAGGGCAGGCAGGTTTGCATTCCTACAGAGTTCCCAGGTGACGCTGATGTTGGGGGTTCCCCCAGGACCCCACTTTGAGAACCAATAAGCTGGTGTCTTTATCTTGCAGAGAGGCGATGCCTGTTGTAGTTGCAGCTGGGAAAGCAGTAAAGCTGATTCATGTAGTAAAACAAACTCCCACAGTAAAACCAATGCATAGTTTTTAGATTCAGAAATTAGGCTCCAAATGCACTATTCAACCCTGAGTCAATCTGAAATGTCACACAAGGAAACAGAGACTCCCATCAGGGAGAATAATGCCTCTTAGGTGGTCAGTTTTATAAACTGATTTTGGCTTCCTTACGAATTAATGGACTAGTGATTGATGAATGGGGTGATACAAAAATCTAAATATTACCTAGCTTCACACTTAACGTGGATTTAGCACTCCGAACTTTTGCAAACAAGTTTTACAGGGTGCTCATTTGCAAATTGGGGGCCTTTCTGTGAGCAACAACAAGATGTGGGCAGTTCAGAGACCTCACCACACATCCACCCAGATGTATGCCAGCTCCGGCTTTTCCCCCCTGGTCCCCTAGCCTGAACCACCCTTCTTATCTTCACAGAGTCTTTTGCGTGATGACAGTGACCCAGACTACCACTGCCTGCTCATGCTAGCACTTAGAGGGGTCCACGTGTCCCACTCAGTACAACACTGTCAGCTTGTTCAGTAGACTGAACACTGCTACTTCTGCTCGCTGTGGTGATACTACTTAATACTGTAATTTCTTTGAAAAGCGTTACCCACTCTCAGAAGGAAGTGGGGTGTGGTGCTAGCCCAACACAAGTGAAGAAGGGAGTGCGTTAGCTACTCATGTAAAGTTCATGTTAACTGGCCGAGCCACTCTGTTCATAGGATAAAAGGACCTCAAAGCCTCCCCTGTACAGGAGAGGCGTGGCCCCTTCTGAAGTCCATGGCTTATCTAGAGCAGGGACCATCTCACTCTGTGTACCCAGGACTGTGCTTTCCAACATGGCCACGGGCTCAGCAAGTACTGATTGAGTAGTGGCAGAAAGGAAGGTGAGTGTCACTTCGCCTACTTGCTCAGTGTTTTAGGTTTCTTCTGGGCCATGTCAGATAATCCATGGAAGAAATTACCAGCATACTTTCATTAGAGAGAACTTCTAAAGGTATTTCAAAAGAAACCTCCATGGTCATAGCAGCTACCTTTTCCATCAAACACTGTGATAAGAATTTTCCGTGGTTTAATTCATTTAATCGTCATAACGTAAACATAGACCAATTCTTCAGAGACCCCTAGGAAGTAGATCTATTACATTCTGTTTACTATCAAAATGTAGCCATAGAGAGATTAACTCTTTTGTCCAAGACTGTATAGTTGGTAAATGATTAAGTTGGCTTTTATCCTGTCTGTCCCATTTTCAAATCTATCGACATCTCCGTGTGCTCAGTCATTCCTGGGTTCCTCTGCCCACTTGTACACTGCAAGGAGGGTGATGGAGCACCAGGCCCAGGGAAGCCAGTCTCCCTTTTTCAAAGAAGCACCCTAGGCCCAAGCCTGAAGTTGATGTTCTGGTTTTATCTGGAAAGCATTATCTTACTAAGTACCTACCTGGCAGGAAGAAGCATGCTGTTCGTACGTTAAGAAGACAGAGCACCAAAAGTCTTAGAAAGAGTTCCTGGGCCAATGAGACAACAGATTTACAGAGAAGATCACAGTTTCATGCAGAGGAAATTGTAATACGAAGAACAGAGCCTCAAATTAATTAAATTTGCTTCCTATGCAAGGCAGCATCTTTGTATGTACCGCTTCATAGACTATGGAAATCCAAGTCTTTCCAGAGATTTCTCAAAATTTGAAGAGTATTTTTACTCCTCTTCAGAATCCTCTCTCAATCTCCTGCTTACACCATTGCCTCAAAAACCTGACATCCGTTTCTCCACACACACTCATTCATTTCATTGTTTTTCCTAGTTAAATCTAAAATAACTCTGTCAATAAAACTTAAAATAAGATTTTTAGATGCTAAGGAAGCATTCCCACTTAACTGACAGCGTTTGCTTTTGTCTGTAAAATAACATTGTGTCTTGCAAGTAGTGGAGACTTAGTTTAGATATACTCTCTATATGTCTACAGATCACATAGGTGAGCCCACTGATAATCATGAGACTATTTAGAATATATGTATATAATAGAGATTCATTTGGCTTAAGAGTTTTTATATGTTATCTCATTTAATCTTCAAGATTATATCACTAGGTAAACATTATTATCATCACATTACAGATGAGCACATTTAAGAGTAGCAGTGTTGAGTGGCATGTCCATTGGCCTAGGAAGCAGATTTGTAAGCGGATACAAAAGTCACAAGGATTCCTTCTTGAGGTGGTGGCAGTGGGGGAGCCAGATTGAGCTGGGAGAGAAGAAGGGGCGATGTTATTTGTGCCCCCAGCTTTTAGGTTTATAGACCCAGGGTATAAAGTTTCTTCAAAGTGAAGAAAAGGGGTCACACTTGGTGACCTCCAGTTAGAGCTCCCACATGGATGCCATACTGAAAATATTGTCTTCTGCCTGCAGATTGAAGAGAAAAGAAGTTGAAGTCTGCCAGTCTGCCCACTGCAGCTGGTCAGGCACCTTAGAGGAACGAGAAATGCAGGGGAGACAGGCAGGGGCTCCAGAGGATGTGCAGCCTGCAGGGTCCAGTCTCTCCATGAGGCTCTTACACCTGGCCCAGCTCCCCTGCTGCCCTTCACCTGCTCCCCCTCTTCCTTCCCTGTCACTTCAACAGCAGGGGCAGTGGAGATAACAGTCATAGCTGTCCTGTCCATGGACAGTTACCAAGGAGGAAGATCTAAAAAGCAAACATATGCCAAAATGCCCATAAGAGTTAATCACATTACCACTGTATGGTTATTTAAAGCATCTAGCAACATATTGTCTACTTCATAGGATTTTCTAAAGTCATGTCATAAATCATACTTTCCCTCAAGCTGTATTTTGAAATAAAATGTGATCATAACCTTTGTTACAGTAAGTACACATATCTTATCGTAAGCATGCCAATCTTCATTTTATAGTAGAATGCATCCGTGCCAGAATTTCCCAAGTGTGTCCCAAGGACCACTGGTCACATGGGTGATTTATGAAATGCAGAACCCTGAGTCCCAGCTCCCTCCTTACTCCTGGAAGAGAAGCCCCAGAATCTGCATGTACAAGATATATGATTCTCTTGCACACTCAAGTTTGAAAACTAGTAGTCTAGAAACATCACACTTGAATCTAACGCAGAAGTCCTATGTTGAGTTTATTCACTGAAGTTCAAAAATATTTCTTGACCATCTATGTCCAGTTCATAATGTTAAGCACTTTTGAGGATAGGCATGATAAACTATTTAAAAGAGTCACAAATTGCTACAGGTCTTCTAATCAGTAGAGCTTATTTCCCACCCCCTGTGGCAGACCTGGTTCTAAATCTGCTTTGAATAACTGAGTGCAGGAGAAATGTTTTGGTTGTTCTTTGTCTAATTTGCTTGGCCCTCAAAAGGCCTTGAAGTCCCTCTCTTAACTTCCAGCGTGGAGCTTCCATACAGAGAGGCTTCTCTGGCCCAGCTGGCCCTGCTGAGACTTCAGACCTGTGTGACCCTAGTTGATACCTTGTGGAATGGAGATGACCCATCCAACTCAGCACAGCTCAAGTTACAGGCACAGAACTCTGAGCAAGTAAATGACTGGTATTTACATTTTAAGGTCACCTGTTATACTGCCAATGACAACTAAACCAGGAGCAAAGATAAGTAAGACACAGCCGTTCCAAAGTAGAAACAAAAGTTCAGAGCTTCCTACTTAGCTACCTGCAGTGGTACCTCAGTTCACAAACTTCATTCTTTCCACAAGTTTAGTCACAAAATTTGTTTCATAGTATACTTGAAGTTCAGTTGCAACCAGAATCATGGGATAAATTCTGTAACCAGAATCATGGAAAGAATGAAGTTTGTGAACCAAGATACCACTATATAAGAAGTCTTATAAGAAAGGAACCAATTATACATTTCTTGTTTTTATCATGGAAAAAGTTGGGGAAGTGATTAGCTTGAACTGAGCAGACAGAGAAGGAGAGGAATTCTGAATGAGCCAGTAAATAACAGGCCCATGAGGGATGAGAGATTTGAAAGATGGCAAATTGTGAATGGGTGGAGATGGACAGGGCACTGGGAACAAAGGAATCCCATAAACAGCACCAGAGGTGTACCCCACAGCGTATTCAGCAGACTAATGCAGACAGGATGGGGCCCCTTCAGAGTCCTGTGGTGTGGGAAGGGCAAGATGAAACCCGTATATGAAGGCTTTTAAGGAAGGTTAAGAGTTATGATTGAACACCACAAAGGTTGGAACAGTTTTCTTGGGGACGAGTAATTCGATCAGATCTCTGCTTTCGTGTCACACATTAAAGTTAGTATCAGAGTGTTAACAGTGTCACTTCATGAGCTTTATTTTCTATATTTAGGTTTGCTTGGCACTGTTGTGGGGTGTTTACAGAGGTCATGGTTGGGGGAGGGGATCCTGCTAACATTTGCAGGTAGGAGGACAGGGCTGTCTCTGCCAGCAAATCCCCCTTCATTCCAACGGATTACTGATCCTTAGGCTTCTGTTCCTTTCATTATTGTGTTATCTTAAAATATTTCTTCAGCTTTTATGTATTGTTTCCATTCATTTTTGAATCCATGTTTGCAGGCAAGAGGCTCATATTTAGCTTGGCTCTTTTTATTATAGTACTTTCACAGAGGTCAGAAACAGTAAAATACTACTCAAATTATGCTATTTTTCACTAGTTACCATCTTCCTTATGTGCACTTTGCAAGGAAAATTGCTTTTTATTATATGTTACTTTTAGTAGCAGTGAATCACGTTTTATAACAGTCACTTTTACCTAAGATACCTTTTGGCCTTATAAAGAAATAAATGTAAAAACTATAGAGGCAGCTTAATTTGCCAAACTTTACTAAGCCAATGTTTGTCCAGTTTAGCAAAGCAAATGCAATTGTAAACCAATGAATGTTTTTCTCTCATTCCCAAGTTTACTACTTATTACCCTACATTCTTTCTTCTATGCGTTAGAGGTTTTGACACAAGTGATTATTTTATTGTGACACCTTCCCATTACTGAGACATTTCCAAGTGAATTAAAGCAATGAAAATGCTGCTGGAGCCTGGCATGGTAGTGCATGCCTGTAATCCCAGCACTTGGGAGGCTGAGGGAAGATGATCACTGTGAGTCTGAGGCCAGCCTGGGCTACATAGTGAGTTCAAGGCCAATCTGAACTACTTAGCAGGACCTTGTCTCAAAAAAGAAAGAAAGAAAGAGAGAAAGAAAGAAAGAAAGAAAAGGAAAGAAAGAAAGAAAAAGAAAATGCTGTCCAATGTTTTAGTAGGCATGGTGGCATATTTCAGTAATCCTAGAACTCTGGAAGGCTGAATCAGGAGGATCATAAACTTATTTTACTTTTTTTTTTGGTACTGGGAATCAAACTCAGGACCTGTGCTTGCCAGGCAGGCACTTATGCCACTGAGCTACACTCCCAGCAAGAGGATCATAAATTTAAACCCAGCCTGGGAAACTTAAAAGCCTTAGTGAGACTCTATCTCAAAATAAAAAATAAAATATAGGCCCTGAGTTCAATCCTCAGTTCCAAAGCAATAAAATAAAATAAAGAACTATGGTAATTTTTGTTTCAGTTGCTGCAAAAGAAGAAAATTCTTGATATTTTTTTCAGTTAATGAAAGCTTATAGAACTTCCATTGCTTTCTAGTTCTAGGAAATGTGTCCTCCTAGGGATTGGGTGCATGAATACCCTACCTTAACATAACCACAAAAGAATGTGGGGGGTTCGACATGTAGAGGATGAGTCAGTGTAGGTAAGTGGGTTAATGCCCAGTGAGTCAGGAGACCAGAATTCTCAGTTGAGCTCAATCCCTGACCCAGAGCACCCTGCTGAGCAATTATACTTGATCATATACCTGTATCAAAGCTATATGTCAAAAACAAATGAGATCACATTTAAAGGTGAAAGCATTAAACTCATAAGTTTTTTGCAGGTTTCAAGTACATGTTATGATAGTATTTTGCACCTCGGATAGCAAAAACGTGGAAGACTGGATGGATTTTCCTGATATCCATCACGCTAAGTGCCATCAGTGAGATGACTGTATTTGAGGCTAGTAAGCACTGTATGGGAGATATATGTAGAGTTTTACAGGAGCTTGATAGCAGAGCAGAGAAGAAGTTAATATAATTCATCCAGATACACCCTTAAAAGGCTATTTCTACTCTCCTCCTGCCTATTTGGTACATATCAACAAAGTCTAGAAGACCCATTAGAAAATATATCAGGGCTATAATACTAATAACTAACATTTATTGAGTTTACTATGTGCTAGCGCCATTCTAAGTATCTTATGTGTATTTGCCCCTCTAATTCTCATAGCCCTTGAGACTACTAGCGGTAATAGCAGTGCTTTCCAAATGAGAGAACAGGCTTAAAGAGATTAAATAACTCCAGCAGCTGAGTTCATAAGGGCATTGATCTTCTGTCTGTTACAAGCGCTGGGATGTTTCCTTTGCTGTTGATTTCCTCCACAACTGTCTGTTGCTTAATTTGACCACTGTACATCTTTGCAGGTAAAACAAATAAATGAGATTAAGAGATTATGTGAAGTGTTGCTTTTGAAAATTAACTTCTGCAGCAAAAATACAGTGAGTATGTCAACATATCTGAGGAGAGTTGACTCAGGAAGCAAATGGATTGTTAAGTCATGGTTTTTGTACTCAGGATCTACAGACTTGTTAAGGCAGACAGATATAAATCATTACATCTACTAAGGCACTGTAGGGACACATGATAGTGTAAGCACAGGCACTGTCTTTTCCCCCCACTGCACAAGCGGACTACATGCCCCAAGGGATGGGCTAGTGGAAGAAATCCTTTATATTCCTTAGGGAAGAGGGAAGTAAGGTCACTGCTAGCATGAGGGGGAGGGGGTTTCTACCAAGTACATTATGGATAAAACTAGAGAGATTCTGTAGTTGGAGTCAAGCCCCTCTTCTGAGTATATGAGGCTTCTCAAAGATTAAGTAGGAGACATCCTCATGGGATTTTGCTAAGTCCCCACATGTAATGGCTAAGAGCTGGAGATACAGGCTCAGGGCAGGAGTCACAGTATGTATCCTGTTGCAGACTTCAGAAATGGCAGCAGCAAGACACATACATGTGGCATGTTCTGTATAGCATTGTAGTCAGGGAGCCATGGGGGGCAGAGAAAATCCCACCAAGGTGTGTAAACAGGAGGTGATGGAAGAGGAGGAAGAAAGGATTCAAGAGAGAGAGACACTGAGCAGACTGAGGAGGTCAGCGGAGCAAAGGACGGACTGAGTTAGGAAGACATTCCAGGGGGATGCATTTTATTAAAACTCTAGAGCTATGGAGCATGGAGAAACAGTGGCAGCTCTTCAAGATCCTAAAAAAGATGGTTCAGCCTATAGCATGGTGATGTTGGGGAAAGAGAAATGTCCAAGACTTGACAGACATACAAGGCAAATTGCATAGTGCACCATACAAGAGGCAGTGCAGAATTAAGGTGAAGCAAAAATGAAGGAAGCTGAGGAGAAGGGAGGGCAGGAGATAAAGCAAGTGGAGAATGAGGCAGGAGGGTAAGGTGCAATGCAAACAGGCTGAGTGATGACACAGGTCACTGCTGGCAAAGTAAAATAAGGGGCAGATGTGAAAGGGGTTCTAGTGCTTACACTACAGGGCCAAGTGAGTACTTGGTGGGTGTATAGGGAGGCGACAGGAGAGAATTGATGGTGTGATTTCATTGCTCAGCTGAGATGCATTGGAGGGACCTGTCCCAGCCCTATTAGAAGCAGTCTGACCATTCGGTCCCGTTATGGACATGTTTCTGGGAAGTGTGAGCCTACTGTGGCTAGGCAGTATACAGGGTATTGCTGGAAATTCACAGTGCTCAGAGGTCAGTGCACAAGTTCAGGCGTGAGGCATGCTGTTTCAGCACTCATAGTTTTGTGTACAAGGAACTCTCCTTTCTATTTTTACACCCAGGGAAATCCCCCCTCCTACCATCAGCTCTGGGCCCAACAAGGCGGCCCACAGAAATCTTTTATGGTAATTCCATCCTCACATGCTGATTACACACCTTCTTGGTTCTTGAGATATAGCCACACAAATGCCACTTCTGTCTTCTAGATGTTAAAATATATAATAGATCACATCACCAAGACCGGACCTTGTACCAACTTCCCATAAAGAATATAAACATTATGTACCACAAATATGCACTAATAAAAGATAATAAAAAGAAAGAAACTGACTTAGCTATCAAAGAGATATATGCTTTGGGTAAATTGTTGAAGTGCTTATGGGGAAGAGAATTGTGCAAGTGAATCTAATGGAATGCAATTGAATCTGCATTGCTTGTTAAATGAGAAGTCGTTGACACCTAAGCAAGACCTTCAGGAAGAGAGAGGGTTTCCCCACAGCTCCTTCACACCCTGTCGTAGATACCCTGGTAACCACAGAGAGGTCCGTCTATTCCTGAGGTGCTTGTGGGGCTGACACTGCCTGATTAGGAACGGAACCTGGAAATAGCAGTGACGAGGCTCCAAAGGTCAGAGTGGTTGTCACTCAGTCTCCATGAGTCAGCAATCCTTCCAGATTCAAATCAGAAGTAAACACTTTTATTCAGAAGTCCTCAGAAGTCCACACATGGTTACATTCCTGTGAATGAGAGGAGATCTCAGGGCCCATTCCTAATGAGTGCAGAAATAGAGATAAAAGATCCACATGGCTCAGGGATGAGGACGCTCTCGGAGAAGTCCTCTTGGGGAACTTTCGTGGCTATCCTGGCTCCCGCCCAAGAGTACTGAACTCAGAAGGCAGAGTGGTCCTCTGAAGACAAAGCCGGAAGCCATCTAGTTGCAGTTCAACAGTGTGGTCTGCACAGAAAATGTTGCAGAGATGAAGAGGGCCCGAAAAGTCATGTTTACACCACCACCTCCTTCAGCCTAACCTCAAAAAACCTGCAGAAAATTAGGGTTTTATTAATATCTGGGAAGTTAACCACACCTTTCAAAGCTCCTGCTTTGCCTCTCTGCAGGCTCAAAATTTATCTAGGAAAACCAGCAGTTGAGAGTATTTAGAGATTTCTCTTTCTTTCTTTTTCTTGTATTTAATTTGAGAGCATGGGAGATTTCTTAAGCTTTCTGTAGATTAGCTGTTAGAGGCCCAAGATTTCTAGTAATGTTACTGATTCTCAGTTCTGAGTTCCTATTAGTACAAATAGTTTTTTCTTCCTCTGCACAAAGGCAAAGGAGACAGCCAAGTGTCTATTGGTGTTAGCTTTGGTTTACTTCAGAAAGTTTGGAAAAATTCATGAGAAAAGAATGCTTCAAGAAAGGAGAGGAAGCAAGGAGATTACATTTTCACTAAATACTGCCTGACAGTTTCAGAAAGGAAGATCTTGTGAAGAAGTGGGAAAAAAAGGTGTTTAAGCAAGGTAAATGTCCACAGCAAAGAATATGGAAGAGCAGGTGAAGAATCGGACCAGAGTCTTGGAATCAAGAGCAAACACTACATTAGGTTTTAAGAAAATGTAATTGTTAGTTGGGGGGCTTTTTGGTACTTACGATGTATTTTGTTTATCTTTAGGCAATAAGGCACTGTCTCTAGTGGTCAATGATGTAGGGTACTTTTTGGTGGTTTATAATATCCAAAGGTTTCTTGCATGTGTGTGTGTGTGTGTACGCACCCGTGTGCACATGGCCCTGTGTGGCTGAAGAAAGCAGACCTTTCTGAAAATATCCAAAGTAAATAAGGATCAGCTGCTAAGTGCCTAGAGCCAATTCCATTACACACATAAATAGACCGTGTAAGAATTTTGCGGTGTCATATTTAACTAGTGTGACTAAAATAGACCCACTCTTTATAAGCTCATTTTCTCATTACTGTATGTTGTTTCTTGGGCACCAGCTAAATACCAGGAGAAATAAAATGCTGGAAAACTTCTGCCTTATTCTGCAGCTATTAAAGATAACTCCATTAGGTGGAGTGGAATTAACTGTTTAGTTCTCAACAGCAGGGTTGGAGCAGAATTCCAGAAAGCCACATCTTAAGGCCAGTCAGTCTGTGAGTATACTTTGCAAAATACTTTGCAAAAGAGGAAATAAAAGCATTTGTTGAGATGGATAGTTGGCCCATTTGAGGCTGTGGCTGTCGGTAGTAAAATACTGGTTAAGTGGACATGGAACACCAAAAATAATACACTTTGTAGCCCACAAACAGTATTTGCTTTTTGTTATTTTCCAGGGAGCAATCATGTCACCATTTCTTCGGATTGGTTTGTCCAACTTTGACTGTGGGTCCTGCCAGTCTTGTCAGGGGGAGGCTGTGAACCCTTACTGCGCTGTGCTTGTCAAAGAGTATGTTGAATCAGGTAAGTGTGGTGGGGAGAAGGCTCAAGGAACACTTCCCAGAGCTTTCAAGGTCATCCAGTTCAGGAGATGCTTGCCCAGTCAGGCCAAGACACTTTAAGCCAGAACCTGGTGACCCAATGTACCATTTTGCCTATATAAGTAAGGATAAGGAGGAGGTTGTGTTGAAGAAATTACATCAGGATATAATGGAAAAGAAACCTGGTGAGCAAAAGTTATATATATATATAAATATATATATGACATATATACGTGACATATATATTCTCCTGTATTCTATAGACTATGCGTACCTTATATGTATAACCTGATGGCTTTAGGTGATTGTAGGTAGATTAAGACTGCCTGAGTCAGATGTAGTAGTGCACACCTGTATTTCTAGCACTCTGAGAGACTAAGATATGAGGGTCACAAGTTCTAGTCCAGCCTGAGCAATTTAGCAATTAGGTGAGACCCTGCCTCAAAATTTAAAAAGTATAAGAAGGGCTGGTGATATGGCTCAGTGAGAAGACACTGGGTTCAGTCCCACATAACACACACACACACACACACACACACACAACTTCCTGATTTTGTAAGTTCTTGGAGTCAACTCTAAAGGCCTCTTGCTGCCTCCCTGGTTAAGCATAGATGAAGATTGTGAAGCAACTGTAATTATTAATTAAAATCCAAATATTAGTAATTTGCACTTAGTAAGACTAAACAAATGAGAGAATAATCACGTTTTGTCATATGTGCATATCCACAGGCAGTTCACACGGGGTGGGGGAGTGTGACAGCTCCCAGGATTCCTTGTGTGCGTGGGGAACATTCTGTGAAAACAGTCCTAGTGTGCAGGGACTGTTTAGGCGATCACTTTCACCGGCTTCCACTCACTTGATCATTACCTGTGCATTTTACAGTTCTTACAGACTTTGCAAGGAAAAGTAGGAGGAAGTTGCCATCCTTCCCAGTTTGCAAGACCTCCCAGCCCACTAACTTTTCCTATTTCCTATGTAAAGACACACTGTAGAGAAGTCTGACTCACATCAGGCAGATTTGCAGTAACCAGAGAACCCATCACAGTTCATTCACCAGGAAAATGTCCATGGAAAGTCTGCTCTGAGAGCCCTGAGGTTAGACCCGAGAGGTAAACAAACAAATAAACCAAACAGCTGGGAAAGAGTGCCTTCCCCTCAGAGCTATTCCCACAGCGGAAGAGAGACAGAAAACCAAAAATGTAATACAGAAAGTAGTGATATGTGCTGTGAAGAAAATAAAGCAAGGTACAAGGGAGAGAGGCACTGGGAATACTGAGAAGCCTGTTCTACTTTCTAGGCTGGTCCTAAAATGGCCTGGGGGTGGGGAATGGCAGCTCCAAGAGAAAGCTATTCTACGTTCAGAACCTCGAGCTGGATACTTAGCATTCTCGGGTTCTCAGTCCTGCTATGCTGGATCCTGCCTGAGCCCAGCAAAAGCCCTTTCTCTCCATGGCTGACTCCATCCCTCTGGCCCACTCTGAGGACATCAAAGCCAAGGAGACTGAATCATCTTGATTCCCCTTCTGCCCAGAGTTCTCTCCTGATTAGTTAAAAAGTGAGAATGCCACTTGCTCCAACCTAAACCCTTTCAAATGTCACAGACATCTTTGAAGTGGGAAATGCCTGCGTTTTTCAAAGCTGCTTCTGACTTAATGGGGCTCCTAGATCCCCTTCTCTTTACAACCTCAGGTCTCACTGACATTTGCCTCCTGAGAACCTTTTTCCTTCTTCTTCTTCTTTTGGCCTTGCCTTTGAACTTGGTCTAATCGGTTATGTGGATCAAAAGACACTGTCAAAAAATAAGAAAACTGTTCTTCCACAAGATTAAGCTTCTGGAGTTTGGAGATGTTTTTGTTTTTGTTTTTGATTTTTGTTTTGGTTGTGTCCTGAAGCGAAATTGCTTAGAACATTGCCATTCAAGTATGACTTCTGCAGAATTTAAACATGCTTCAATCTTTGGGAAATGAGGCCACACTTTTTGTGATGAGTCAACATAACAGGGACAAACAGGCCACAGCGCTGTGGCTTTCTGAAAACAGCAGCAGCCCCTGTGCAGACAAGATCCTGGGTCCTGAGCCTCCTTTTAGGTAATTACAAACCGAATGGATGGAGTACGACTTGCTTGCCTTGGGGGTTTTTGCCCTTCCTCCTGGCTTGGAGAATGGTTACCATGGGAAAGAAATATTTGATGAGGAAGCTTCAAGTCTGTGGAAATAAAATGTTACTGTAATCATTAACATTACCATTGGTTTCAAAAGAGCCCAGTCTATAAAGTTTTTTTGTGCCAAGCCATAGAAAAATCTTCCCTTTCCTATTTCATCCTTAACAGTGCTATGATTTATACTTATACAAGCCAAGTTTACCTAAAATTTACAGTTTCAGCTTGTTCAATTCTCTGTATCCCCTCAAAATAAATATTAATTTAACACACGCCAAACACTTGTTCTGTTTAACTTTGTGCATTGCAGAGAAGGGACCAAGGGGGGATAGAGTTGCTGTACATCCCTGCTTTTCTTCGTTTTTGCTATATCAATGTCTATGAAATGCTAAGTCTGCCACACAATGTGTTTGTTATCACAAGACGCAAACACTCAAATATAGAAGCACCTTTCTACTTCTAAAATAATTAAGGACAAAATGCATAGAAAATCCAATGTGGCTGAAAGCTATGACAAAACGATTTAATCCCATTAGTAAGCCCTTTCCCAGTCACTTGGGGACTTCTAAAGAGACTGGTCCTGCCCAGAGCTCCTGCTCCTTACTACATCCCTCATCCTACCTGCCCCTGCACCCCACATTCAAGTCCGTAGTGTATGTCCCTGACTGCATGGTGAAGGGCACCACCTCTCTAACTTACTCATCAGCTATTGCTTACAGTACAAGTAAAATGCATCTTCGTTCAAGAATTACAGAAGGAAATAATGGCTCATTGTGTTTGAGAAACTATTGTCTCTGAGTGTATTTAGGTCAGCAGAAACTGAAATATCCTTTTCAAGGAACACTTTAAATGATGCCACAGTGTCTTTCAGGTGAACACAGTAGTTTTGTACTGACTGTTTTTTCACCAGATGCCAATAAAATTAATCAGTCATATGACCAAGCCATTATAGGTTAACAAAGGAGGATCTCAAAAGCAATGAAAGGTTTTTTTTAAGTTTGTTTGCTCAGATGCTCACTCCCAAAGTGAGAGAAGAAACTGTTGAATATGAAAGAACATTTCCAATCCAAGAAAGTATCATATGGTTAATCCCCAAATTAGCTACATTGCACATTTAAAATTCAGTGCATTACCTGCGTTTTGCCCATGGTTGTCTCAGTTTTGTGCTATTTTGTTAGTCTCTAGAGCAGAATGGAGGAATAATCAGAACATACATTTCTGTCCCTAGAAAACGGGCAGATGTATATCCAGAAAAAGCCAACCATGTACCCACCCTGGGACAGCACCTTTGATGCCCACATCAACAAGGGCAGAGTGATGCAGATCATTGTGAAGGGCAAAAACGTGGACCTCATCTCTGAAACCACGGTGGAGCTCTACTCGCTGGCTGAGAGATGCAGGAAGAACAACGGGAGGACAGAAATATGGGTAAAGTCAGAGCTGGGAGCTTTGTTTAGAGTGCGTGCATCATGATGATAGCCTGTGACTCACTGAGAATTTCCTTGTCACCCTAAAGGTGTGACTGCAGTGGCTTTGGGCAAACAGACGCCCTACCACTAACAGATTGCTGATTTGGTAACACTCAATTACTCATTATGGACTATAAAGTGTATTGACATATGCAAATCAGAACTGACACATTTGCTTATGGAATGTGAAGAAGGTTTCCTAAGCTATAAAAATTGCTATTGATTTAGAACTATTGAGGTAATCTTGGAAATATTACAAAATCCCCTTAATTGGGGAACCTAACTACTATCTGCCAACATATTTGAATGTGATAGGACAGAAAAAAGACCTGTTTCATGTTTGGTCTTCTCTCTCTGTACTTTATCAATTCCTATAAATTTTATTTCAACCAGAATCAATTCACTTACTTTACTTCATGCTAAAAAGTGTGTCATCCACAATTCACGTTAGCACACCAATTTTTGAAAACTTATCTTAAACTGTTTGGGTAGCAAATGTTTAGAAATTCTAAAGGGAAAAATAAAATATGAAAGCATGTGAAGTTCTAATAAAAGTGTCTGGGGTACAAAATGAAACTATATATATATATATATACCTTCTCTTACACTGTCAGAAACCCAGAACACATTTTCATATGTTTGTTCTTGATTTCTATAACTCAGGTTTTAGAAATACACCCAAGATATTCCCAAGTCACAGATTTCACATGAGGATGATAGAAGCTTAAAATCTACACTTCTGTATTAGTTTTATATTTTTGATGTATGCGAAAGGACTTTTAAAGAAAGTATGTGAATCTTTCCTTGTATCACTAAAACAATCTTAAAAGACAAATACGTGCCAAGATTTACTTTTTAAAGGCCCCCATATTTAGATATGTCTGGGTAATGTGGCAGTATCCATTGAACATTTCGGCATGCAGCTTGGGGAAAGGGATCATGGGCCCAAAGCTCCAGTTGGGTAACTGCTTAGGCAAGTAGGAAATGGTTAAAGAACCAGACAGTATCACAAATGTTTAACTGAGTGTCAAGGAGTTTACAGAGAAGATAAAGAGGGGTGAGCCCGCAGATGGGCCCAGAGTGTAGAACCTTTGGCTTGGGGAGAAGAGAAAACAGACAAGGGACCGTAAGTCTCCCCCAGTACCTACAACCTCCATTCCCATTTATTTTCTACTTTCTTGCTTTTTGTTAAGAGTCACAACTCCCTAAGTTTTAAGCTAAGATTCTATTCGTGTTTCTTTCTCAATGAGGAAGGATAGTAAGTTTCTTTTTTATGCTTTTGTTAATTAAACTTCCCAGATATGCAGCTTGCTTTTCTGTTTCTATCTCTTAAAGTTGCATTTGATTCCATCCCTAGGTTTTTGTTGATTTTCTTATCAGACATTCCACTTTTTTTTTAGTGTAGGGTGACGTGTAGAAGGTGCCAGGACAAAGTGCCATAATAAGCCCAGATCTCCACTAACCAACTAGCGCACTTCTCTTATTTTTAATCTTCAGAGTTTTTCAGTTCTTACTTTTACTTACTTTTATTTTAAGAGCCAACAAGTTATTTTGAGTCTATATTTTCCCTTGCTTCTATTAAAATCTACTTTCTCCAAGTGATTTATTTTCCAGCATTGGGGATTAAACGCAGGCCCTTGTTCATGCGTGGCAAATGCTGTACCACCACACTATACCCTCAGCCCCTTGAAATCTGCTTTCGTAACATTAATTTCTCTAAGAAACACTTTTTTCTCAAATTTGTCCCTCATCCTCATAGACACCATCCTGCTTCCAAACACTGCAGTGAGGCTTGCTTCTCCTTTCCCAAGGTTCCATCTGTTGGCATGGTTAATTCCTGTTCACTCTCAAAACATCATAAAGCATCACTTCTGGAGGGTGTTGTTTATGCAGGGCCTGCCTGGTTTAATTTCCTCCATCACTACAGTTCCTGAGTATTGATAAGATTGTGTTCACCTGGTATAGATTTTTCACCACTTCGTTTGGGAATGGACCCCTAACTCCTCACCTTTATTTACTCCAAGTTTTACTACTTATTCCACGAACTACAGTAAAATAAGTGGACACAATAGTCAATAGTCAAGAGCACTTCTCTTTGATCTGTTTAAACTTACATGAGAATTTATAGTTGGCTACGCAGCACAAGCCCTTTCTATCATAAATCTTAATAGCAGTGATGCTGCGACATTGGTGTTACTATAGTGTTGATTCTTCCCAACAAAGATCTTTAAGGCTTAGCGACTCACACAGGACCATAGAGCCAGGAAATTATTTAGTCATGGTTCAGATTCAACCCTGGGTTCAGCAGGTAGATTTGATTATTTCTCACTTACTCTAGTTAGCCCACAGATGTGATTATCAGTAAAACTGTCATCTTTCTCAATTTTTTTTTAGTCTATGAATGGCATAGTGTGATGGTTTCATATATTAGAGGGTATTCGGGTTGTCCTGGATTTCTTCTTTTCTTTCTTTGTTGTCAGATTATATGAGACCCTGTATTGTCTCTTAAAATGGCACTTTGTCCAGTCTACATAATACTCAAATGTATATTATAATATACACGTATATACTATATAATCTCTTCTCAGATCAACCTATTTACAATTTCTTTTAGCAGACCATCCAGTACTTTTTAAGGAAATAATTTGTCCCTGTGAAAAAAAACAAAAAAACTATCCCTAATGATTACTCTGATTTACCTCAATATGCACCACAAGCAGAAGGGAAGAGGGTCTGCAGGCCGCATACACAGGATTTACTTTTCATCTAAAAGTCCTATTTTCCCCCGAGGGAGCTAGTCCTGGTCCCTGGGATGCTTTGGGTGTGATTAAGATAAGGGTATACATTTTATAGTTCTTCAGAGCATCAACATCACAAGGCAAGAAAACTAAACAGAATCTATTTGTAATTTTGTTTCTTTATGTAAATTTTGATCTCCAAGTAAAATGAATGAGCTGCCGAGGTATTACAATAAAAGGAAGGCTGTCCTCACAGACGTGGCACTCTTCTGATGATAATGAGCTTGAGTAAAGTGAAAAGAGCGATGATTGTTTCTGTATTAGAAATCTCCTGCTGCACCCAAGTAGCCAGTTGTGATGTCGTTGAGCCCTGGGCTGGCTTCACGTTCTGACATGTCTCTCCTTCTCTCAATCAGCTAGAGCTGAAACCTCAAGGCCGAATGCTAATGAATGCAAGATACTTTCTGGAAATGAATGGCAAGTGACATTTCTTCTTCCGGTTTGGGGGTTAGGAGGGCACGGCCTTCTCTTCTCAATTTGTTTTATTTTTGTATTGATCATAGAAAAGAATTAGAGAAAAGGCATGTTTTATGAAAATTCTCAGTGGTGTTCAGGCAGGAGGTGAAAATAAATATGTGGGCCAGATAAACAGAACAAATATAAATATATAAACGTAAATATTAAATTGTGTGAATTCATATGTCTGGCGCTTCTTTGGTCTTTCTGTTTTAATTTTAGTGTGGGGGTTTAGTGTAAATACACAAGGCTCCGTTTCTGTGTATGTACACATTGTCTGTACATAATGGTGCTCTATAACAAGCTATCACACTATCAGTAGAATACAAAATAAGAAACTGATCATGTTTTCCATAAAACTAGTGGTAAAAGCTAATGCTTAAAATTAGTTACTTCACTTTTTTTTTAAGAATAAGGAAGAGTTAAAAAATGCATGGCTAAAGAGTTTCAGTTCCATGTGTGACACACAAACTTTGGTCCCAGTTAAATTTACAAACAGTATAGGTTGGAGGTCTGTGTCTGCCCGTCAGTGTTGTTTAAATGAGTCAAATGCTGCTACTCATAAAATCCTAAACCTCAGAGTGAGCATGTGAACCTACTAATGTAGACTGATTTTATTTTTTTTCTTACATTACTTTTGCTACAGGTCGAGTATTGCTTATCCAAAATGCTTGAGGCCAGAAGGGTTTCAGATTGTGTGCACTGTTTTCAGTTTGGGGATATTTGCATATCCATTAGGAGATATCTTGAAAATGGGGCTCAAATCAAAAGACATAATTCTTTTTTTTCTATATACCTTATGCCTATAGTCTGAAGGTAATTTCAAACTTTTTTTTATAATTTTGTACATGAAGTAACGTTTCATAGATGGTATTTCCTCCTTTATTCTCAAAAAGTTTCAGATTGTGAAGCATTCTAGATTTCAGATTTTTGGATTAAGGATGCTTAATTTATACCTATGACAACTGAGTTCAGAGACTTACAGTACTTTTATTTAACACACGTAATTCCTTATATGTCCAGATTCAAACAAATACATTGGAGAAGACAAAGTATAAGACAATCAGGGAAAACATGAATACTCACCAGATATTTGTTAATATGAGGCATGGTTATTAATTTCTTAGATGTGATAATGATATTTTGGTTATGTTACTAAAAAAGAATCTAACTCTTTTACACATATAAACTGAGATACTTGTCAATAAACTAACAGCATAAACTTGCTTCAGAACAATCCATTGGCACAGGTAAGGAAGTAGACAGGGTCCACTGGAAGATAGTAGCCATAAATTGATCCTAAGTAAAGATGAATGATTGATACTTGGAAACTGATTGCAGTATTTGCATAGTTTTTGTATACATTTAAATTTTTCCACATTAAAGTCTTTTAAGAGAAATTTAAAAATTCCTGAGGAGGGAAAATATACTCAGAATTTTTCTAAATACCCCCCCAGCCTATAAATATATAGTACATGTAATTTACTATTTGTGAGCCGACTAAATGAGATAGGTATGAATGGTATCTGAATAATCATTAAAAATACTGCCCTAAATTATAATAGCAATGGTGTTTAATTTCTTGAATAAGAAAATGTACACCTTCCTTTTAGTTCAACATATGGTTCAATGAAAACTGGAGAAAAATTCCACTGGACAGAAAGTAATCTTAGTAAATAATGTAGAAATCTCTGCTTTTGAAAAAAAAAAATGCATAGGTATTCCACCAGTTACCATGGGATTTAAATGTTCCATTAAAATAAGAAAGCAAATGCAAATGAGGTAAAAGCAGTGCTGTTTCATGAACAATAATTACATAAGCCCAGGAACATATTTAAAGACTTATAACATTAAAGTTTTTAAACTACCCCCAAACTGAGACTTATCTCTAAATTTTCATATATGCAAAAAATCTAATTTTTAATAACCATTATTGTGAAATGACCTGGCTAGAAAATTCCTTGTTGATGATAAGAAAGTACAAGATGTTATTAAATTTTAAGAATGTTTGTAATTACATATAAGAAATAGTTTCCAAAAGGATTCAGGAAAGCAGAATATGAGTTCTTACAGTCAGGGAACTCAGATTGGAAAGGTGATGTGGGTAAAACAGCTGGAAAATAATTATATCCTACACTATACACCCTATACTATGTAAGTACTGATTAACCAAGAGATAAATATGAATTATCTTCTTTCCACAATGTTCCATAGTATGCTCATTGAAAGAGACAGAATTAAGATTTCTACCTTTTCTGAGTTAAAAATGGAGGCTTGAGCAAAACTTGACATAGGTAGTGTGAGGAAACCAGGTAGACTAGCTGACCCTACTAAAATCAGAAGAGCCACATATCATGCAGGTGGGCTTAGAAACCAGACAAGAAGAATCTGTAGACTTTAGCCATGCTTTGAACAAATGAGAAGAATATACTCTCTTACTCATGTAATTAAACATTATTTGTCTATAGAATTTCCTTTATGGTGCAGGGAAATGATGAGAATCTAGTCTAGAAGTGTAGTAACAAGAATGAAATAAAAGAAAAAAATCCAGAAGAAAGCAAGATTTTATGGTAGTCTAGATGAAAGAGAATGCATATTATAAATGTACAGTGGAGGTGCTTTATAATTATTTTGAAATGAAAGAGGTATGAAGGGGATCATGTTGAGGGTATCTCCTAAAATAGCTACACTGGGAAAATAATGATGAGAATGGTGACAGTGAGAATATAAAAAGAAAAGGCAAATGAGTGGACAATAAGAAATTTTAACTTAGATAACAGTTAAGATAATATGACTCCTGTGTCAGTCACTTTTCTCTCATTGCTGAAACAAAATATCTGATGCCCAAAATTAAGGAAGGAAAGGTTTATCTAGCTCAGTTTGTGGAGGTTTCAATCAGTAATCAGATGGCTGCAAGACAGGCTAGCATGGCAGAGGGGCAACAGTACAGGGTGACAGAAGATAGCAAAAACAACAAGAGCGGAAACGGGGAGAGCTTTCCCGCCCTTCTGTTGTATGCAGGCTATCTGCCCACACCAAACCTGTGCCCTCCTCTTCCACAAGCTCAGGATGTTTACAAAGTGAGGACCCTGGCCCCCTGCTGAGTCACTTAGTTAAGCTTCTAAACTTCCCAGTTCTCAAGTTGACACAATGATATCAACCATTTCCACTCCTGAATCATTCTTCAACAGAAGCCTGTTCTCTTCTCTAGCACATAATGAAGTAAATGGCTCACCTGTCCAATAATAGATCACTGCAGCTTTGCTCTGTGAAAATTTCCATTTGTTCATTTCTGTGCCTGAGTCACTTTTCCTCTTCTTCCCTTGTTTTCCACTCATCACTGCTGTAGCTTAAAAATTCACCGTCACCATCTGATACACCTCCTTCCTATTTCACATCTTCCCCCATGTTATCCAGTCAGATATGAACCCTCACCCACATGTCTTCATTCAAAATTCTCCAACCTTAAGGACTCAGACTCAGACCTTGCTCTTGGAGCTCATTTTCCTCCCCTGTCAATTCTGTCCTTCTCATTCAGTAAGTACTAAAGTTTCTCTTTCATTCCCTTTACTAGCCCACTTCTGGCATTAATTCCTCATCTACCTTAGTCTCCATGAAATGTTCTTGATGATACCCAGCTCCCATCAGTTACTTCTTCCACCTTTGATCTCCAAACCTTGCACTCTCCTTTCTCATTTTCTATGGATTTGCTAGAAAATACCACTCAGCTGAGTCTGTTACAAATAGATGCTGCTGGACGATGTTCCTATATTTCAGACTCATATATTTGACCTCTCCAACTAGATTTCCTGTAAGTACTTTAAATTCTGTTGAATTTAAATTATATGATTTAAAGGCAAACCACATCATGCTAAAAGTACACTCAACCATTTTCACCAGTAATTCTTCCTTCTGTGCTCACTATCTTAGTTCATTATTATATCTTCCACAAAACCTGGAAGTAATTTTTATACTTTTCTTTTTTTTATCTCCTACATTAGTCAATAATCTCTGTTGATGTTGTCAACATGTTTCAATGTTATCTTGTTTGCATCTTTACCGACTCATTCTCCTATGAGGCTGCAAGGATGGATATTCAGCTTCTGTTCTAACCACATGCTCTGCTTTACTCTGTCCCTGCTCCTGCTGCAGTTTTTCAGTGTTGGCAGTTTACTTACAAGAAAATGTTCAAACCAATCTCATATCTGCACATCCTCCAAGTGTGGCCACTGATCTCTTTTGCTGCACACTCCCCATTCTAACAGTACTCCCATTATTTCAGTGCCCCACTCGTATCCTGAGAACCCTTATTTCTGTGCCCTTCCTCATTCTCTTCCACTTGGAGAGAATACCTTTGCCTTCCCCAACCATGCTTTCTCCTGCACATTAGTAGGATTATTTATTCTCCAGAACTCAGCTCAAAACTTCTTGTTGTTTGTACCTTCTTTGTCGAGTTTTTCTGTTTCTCACTTGCATCTGCCTGAGCTGGTACAGTTTCCTCACCTCCGTGGTCTTACAGTATCCTGGGCATATTTCTGCTCTGAAATTTACCACGTAGTTGCCTTTCCTTCTAAACACTCAACTCTTGCAAGACAGCAATGATTGAATGATATTTCATTTATTCTTTTAACTCCAGCACCAGGTTGCAGTTAGGATGAAGGTCACTGTTTATTGTACCATTCAGTTGAACTCCCCTTGATGCTTAGAAGTTTCTTTCATTTCCTTTGATTCCCACGTAATGGCTGTTTCAAACCTGCCCATCCTCCTTGACTTCTGAGGGTTTTTTATTTTTCTCTCATTCCAGGAGGTTGACCTAGGGCAGGTATATTGTTAGGGGTTCTATCTTCTGTCTGTATACGTTACAGTGTGGCTGCTTCTTGCATCCTCTTCTTGCTCCTGTGCTGTAGAGAAAGTCCCTCCCTTTTTTTACCTCAAGCTTCTAACCCCAGCAGCCCTGCTGTATCAAGTCACTTTCTCACAACAACTCCAACCCTCCCTTCTCTGTGGCTTCCTCCTCATTGTCAAGACACACCATACCAGCCATTGTCCTCTATCATGGAAATGGTCTCTTTTTTAACCATTGTACTGCCGCTATGCAGTTCAGGCTGCCTTGAATTCAATTTGTACTGCAGGCTGGTCTCAAACTCACAGCAATCCTCTTGCCTCAGCCCCTGTATGCTGGAATTACAGGCGTATGCCACTAGGCCAAGCCTCCCTGACATTTCTTGAAAACATAGTTCATATTTGTGTCTCTTTTTCTTTGCTGTTTTCTCAATTCTTAAACCCTCACTGTCTGGCTGAAATAGCATGCTCCAAGATTATGAATCTTTTAAACAAGTTCCTAGTTCTTAGCTTTCAATTTCTTTGCCTACTTTCTATCAGCCAGTGAAGAAAGCTGCATCTTTTTTACATATATGATGTAAATATATCTAAGTTTCCCCCTTAATTTTCTACCTTCCCCCTCTTAATCTCTCTAGTGACTTCTTTTCCTGCATGCTAAAAGCTATGGGTGTCCATATCCCTGAGACCACACCACACCACCATACACTGTCTCACACAGTTAGCTGTTCTTTGTGTGAGCACCACATCCCCCTGTTGTGATTGCAGCTGCTCAGTGGTTAGGAATAATGTCTCAGATTCTGTCAGAACACTCAGTGTAGTCATCTATGCTTAGCTGCTCAGGGAACATAAGTGTTGTGTTTAACTATCAATAAGTGATATATTAAACTAAAATAAAAAGATTTGGATCCATTGGTTTAAAAGACATAACCAAACCTATATATACAAAACAGCAACAAGCTTATTCAAGCCAGTAAATAAACAGAGGACAAATTATTTCAGAAGTAACATAGTTGATATCTAAAGAATTCAATCCCATGTTCTTATTCACTTACTTTCTTATAACAATTGAATTGGTTAGTGGACAGAACTACAAGGAAGGAAGAAGGGAATAAATTCATTTCTAGAATTTTCTGATATTTGTTAAATGTATAGTAGTCCAATGCCTGGACTCTTGTACATGTATGTGTAATATAATTAGGGTTCTAGACTAATTCACTTTCACTCCCTGAATTGAAAGTACTTTTATTCTTTATTTCATTTCAATTCATTGCATCTGACCAAAGCATCAGTGAAATCAAATCTTACCAAAACATAACCTCTTATCCCATGTAAAAGTGATAAACAGGTCTGCATATTTATACCAGAACATGTGGAAAAAAATTATTAACTCACTAACCCTTAATTTAATCTCTCATTCACTAAACCTAATGATTTCCATCCTTGTTCCAAATAAAACAGCCTAAGTTACTTAGCCTTAAAGTAACAGGCCAAATATTATGGTCCATCTGCAGAACCCCTCAGAGGGTTGTTTGGGCAAGGATTTGGTGTTGCCATGAAACAGACCTGTGAAGCATTATAAAGAAGATATGAGTCCTAAAATGACACTTGAGACTTGGCTAGTTTGCTATGAGAGAGGTCTCCACCTGAACAGCCCTTCTTTGTCTGCCTAGTGTATTTCTAGCCCAGACAACATTAGCAGTGTAAAAATAAAGCACCTTGGCAGGAACATTTGCCTCAAATCATCATCAGACCTCTGTCACTGTAGCCAGGATGGCTAATAATGTTAATTCTGTACCTTTGACATCTGAGGAGCTTCTGATTCTCACTAAATTTCATTTTTTTGCATTAAAAATAAAAGGAATACAGTAAGTGATTCAAAAATCTTCAACCTATTAAATTATTATGACTTTAGCCATTATAATAATTATATTTAATATCCTTATTTTAGTGATGATAAGTTTTTGTTCCTATTAACCATGTTATTCTTTCTCACCCGCTGGAGTGTTCATCATGCTGTTCAGCCATGATTACCCCACCATTTTGCATTCTTTGGAGTCCTGAGCCTCAGCCTATTTCAGAATATCATGCATGTTTCAGAGTTCTCCCATCTTATGGCCCCTCAGCCTTTTGGGATGATGTCATCGGGCACAGGGCACTCTGCACAGTCACTGCTCAAAGCACTTTCACCAGTATGCACAAGCCCAGGGTGGACTGAACGCATATGGATTTGATGGTTTGATGTGGATGATTAGACAATACACAGGATTACCTATGCATTTAAAATATGCTGTTATCAATTTTCAGGCTCTTCCCACATTGATGACTACAGATTGCAGCTGGTATAGTATATCTGATCACTGTGACGATCAAAAACCAGAACATAAGTCCCATCTCAAAGTTCCTTTGTCCTCACACAAAAGGCCGGGCAGCTCCCATCTCTATGTGTTGCTGATGAAACATCGTCAGCTGTAAAGTGTCCTGGCACCTCAGATATGCAGCTCCCAAGTCGCTCTGGTCACCACATTATTCCCTAGAATTACATAACGACTTCAAAGTGCTGATTTCTGGTTTTAAAATCTGAGGGTAATCTTAGCTCAGTCAAAGAGTGAGGGATGAAACCAACCATCCAATTTCATTTCAGTCCTCTAATACATCCCGTGATAATTCCTTATTATAGAATTAAGGAAAGAAGCTTGTATTTTACCCACTTTAATAAGTAGCTGGAATTTTATTGCTGTGGGTGTTGAATGCTTGTCTGCTTCTCTTCCTCACCCAATTCCCACTGTCCCCACCCAACTGTGACCATCGTGTTGCAGAATCTCACTTTGACCCCTCTTCTCTGCCTGCAGACACAAAAGACATGAGTGAATGTGAGGCTGAAGGCTTCTTTGCTCTGCATCACCGCCGAGGAGCCATCAAACAGGCCAAAGTCCACCATGTCAAGTGCCATGAATTCACCGCCACTTTTTTCCCACAACCCACCTTTTGCTCCGTCTGCCATGAGTTTGTCTGGTACAGTAACTTAGTGTTTTACTCCAAGCGACAGGCTGTGCATTTTGTCTTAATCCACAAAGTATGGTGTGTTCCGCTGCAGGGGAATATGTGGGGGGCAGGTGCTAGGTGAGAGTTGGCAGTGGCCTGGGCCCTACTGAAGAGGTTTACAGGGTGTGCTTCAATGGGAGCATTTCATACTGTGGCTCCCATAAAACTAGGTCTGCTCAGGCAAAGTGCCTGCGTTAGCATTCCTTTACTGCAACAGAACACCCCAGAAAATCAATCTAAAGTGAAGAAACTTTTCTTCTCCTGTGGTTTCAGAGGCTTCAGTGTGTAGTTGCTGGGCCCAGTCACTGTGGGCCTGTGGGGAGGCAGGATGTCATGGTGGAGATCACATGGTGGAGCAGAGGTACTCAATTCATGGGAGCTGAGAAGCAAAAAAGACAGCTAGAGGGAAGGCACGGGGTCCCAGTATGCCCTTCAAAGGCGCTTCTCCAGAGACCTCACTTTCTTCCTCTAAGCTCCACCTACTAAAAGTTTCATTTTCCAGTAATGCCAAAAGCTGGTAACCAGTACTTTAGCTATGACCATGGGGGCAGGGGTATTTCAGATCCAAACCATAACAAAGCCAAAAGAATTTTAGTTTCTGACTAAATGGTAGGCTGCTGGTGGCAAGAAGGAAAGAAAACAAGCGGTGGTGTCCTTACTATGAGTACAGTTTTATAGTAAAAACTTCTACCACTTCAGTAGCCCAAGTGTAGTGGTGCTACTGTGAGCAACAGGCAGTGCTTTCCCATTGTAAGAAGTGGTTTGAATGTGGATGGTCGTCTTAGGGGAATCTTAGCCGCAGAGACCAGTTTAAGCCTCAGTTAACCACATAGCAGAGGCTATGGTAGAAATGAGACTTCAGACAACTCCAGTTTCTGTTCTCAGCATCTGTGTCTATTAAAAAATATTTTCTTGGGCTCCTGCAGACTGTGTCCATGCATGACTTTGATTGAACTAAGATATACAAAGGTCAAAAAAATTTCAGTGGATTTTTATTAACTTGTTTCCCTCTAATTGCTTGAATCTTCTTTCTTTCTAATAGTGAGTGTTACTCTGGAATTGGTCTTAGGATTGAGCTTTATTGGTGGCAAATATTCTCACTCAGAAAGAAGTAAGATATGTTACAGATGTCTCTGTTCATCTACATATAAACAAAGACAGTAGATGAGTGAGACAATAAACTTTCAAATGAGACAATGATTTTTTTTAATTATAAGACATGAAACTTTGCTGCCAGGAGCCTGTGATGCCTGTTGTTTAGGCATTGTAATCTCTGTGTTTACTTGGAAAATAGAAACATGAAAAGGGAAATCAATAGTTCTTCATTTATTTAATTCTGAGACTCTTACTAAACTAGCTTAAATTTAAAATACAGTCTTGACAAATGATACATTGGGGCTGCTAACTGGCAAAAATGTCCTGTGACTTTAGGAAGCCATGAGATCTGTCTCATCTCTAAAATGGTTTCTTGGGCAGGGGATATAGCTCAGTGGCACAAGCACCTGCCTGGTGAGCACAAGGTCCTGAGTTTGATTCCTGGTACCAAATAAAATAAAATAAAATAGTTTCTGATGTTGACTTGAACATCCAAATAAATCAGTCATATGCTTTGTTCCAGGGGTCTGAACAAACAGGGCTACCAGTGTCGACGTAAGTACAAAGATTTCCTGTTGTATTGTCACTTTTTTAAACTTAATTTCACCTTAACTTCTAGAAATCTTAAGTCACAATTGTTTGTTTTCAGAATGTAATGCGGCAATTCACAAGAAGTGTATCGATAAAGTCATAGCTAAGTGCACTGGATCAGCTATCAATAGCCGAGAAACCATGGTATGTATGTACTGCACAGAGAATCTTCTCTTTGACGTACAATGATTTTATCCTGATACTGAATTTTATAGCCCACTAGTTCTTTGTCATAATACCTGCCTGAACTTGAATCCTTAAGCCTATCCATGAATATGAGACCTCATTAAAATCCTTTCCTTTTCAAAACTTTTTGTTGAGCTACCAGATCTAGGAGACAAATAAGCACAGTAAGAACTTTTCCAGAAAAAAAGTGTAACAAAAAGTGACCATAAAGCATAACATGGCTAAGTAGATGACACCAAGCCTTGTGGTGCATACAGCTGGAAGTGACCATGACAGAGTGAATAAAGGCAAGTGATTATGAAGTATGGAGATGTAAACATGTACAAGGTCAGTAAGAGAGGGTAGCAAAAGGATAGTCCTCCTCTTGAGTGGAAATATTTGATTCAGAATGAATTTAGACACTTAGTCTACAAATAGGCTAGGTTTGACTTCATGGAGAAGGGAATCTTAGATGAAAGTCCAGCAGCCTGTCATTATAAACTATTTTTTCTTCCTCCTCCCACCCTCTTCTTCATGTAACAGACATTTCTTAGATGTCTAATTCATGGCAGTAGCGTGCTGTGTCAGATGTACGGCACAGCGCAGAACAGACACAGTCTTGCCTTCATCTACAAAATTGGAGAAATATACAGTAAACCAACTGTGGTCATTTTGATTAATGTCAGGCGCTATAAAGAGAGCAAACAGGGTGCAAGGGTGGAAAATCAGCAGGTAGCCTAAGGAGACCACATGGTCAGAGCGTCTCCCTAAGGAAGGGAGCATTTGAACTGAGACCTGAAGGTGAAAGGAGCCAGGTGTAACCAGCAGGAGGAAGAAGGCTTGACATTAATGGATGGCCCTGGAGAGGGAAAGTCCAGCCCATTCCAGTAACTACTGAGACCAGTACAGTAGATCCACAAGGCCCAGAGCAAAGGGGACACAAGTTGAAGAATCTGGCAGGATTTAAATCATGTGGGGATCCTTCAAACCCTGAGAAAGTGATTGGTCTTTACGAGACTCACAGTAACAAGCTCTTCTTCTGATGCTATAGGAGAAATAGTGTCTGAAGATGTGAGAGTAAAGCCAGAGGCCCCTGGAGGAATCATACCAGGAGAGAAGGAGGTTGTTTGCATCATATGGTGACAGCAGAGATAGAACAAAGTCAGCAGACTTTCAAATAATTTCTATTTTAGAAATGGTTGGGTTGTTTTAAAGGAATAGGTGTGGAGAATGAAAGAGAGGGCTGTGAGGGTGACTCCCACGACAGTCCTGTCTGAGAAGCAAGGGACAGCTAAGTGGAAGCATCCATGGACAGTTTTGAGCTTGGGACTCACATGAGCCAGTGCACCAGTCCTACAAGTCTGAGGGAGGTGGTATTACACAAGTGAGCTTGAAAGCTGTCGAAGAGATCCCCTAGGAAAGGAATCAAGAAAGAAGAGAACTCAGGACTAAATGCAAAGGGACCTAAAATCAGATGTTAGGTAGGGAAGAGAAAGTCGAGAACCCAGGTTTGAAGAGAGCTTTCTACACTGGACGCGTATGAGGTTATAGAGCTAGAAAGGAAAGGGGCAAGTTGTGTTTCATGCTGCTGAAAGGCTGAGGAAAACAAGGATCACGTGGAGATGTTTGCATCCCTTGGATCAGAGGGCATTTGGGAGGTTTGGGGACTGATTAGTGCAGCTGGACCATCGTGAAGGTGACAGCAAATGGCACGGAAACAAGCTGTGCACTGACTTTCTGTTATCAAGAAGATCACCAAAGGGAACTGGTAACTGGAAGGAGGGGTTCACAAAGATATGGGAGACACCACCACGCCAGGAGAGATGGATGAAGCTGGAGAACGATGGCCAAGCAAAGCCAGCAAGTCTGCTGGCAGGAGGGAGAGGGGTCTCAGCTTCTGCGGAGACTGGTTTTAGACAGAGTGACACATCATCAGCTCTAACAGGAAAGGCATAAGGCAACATGGGAACCAATGGAGGTTTTTTTATGCAATAATGGGGACTGAACCGGGGGCCTTTACACCGAGCCAGGTTCCCTGTACTTTTTATTTTGAGACAGGGTCTCATTAAGTTGCTGAGTTGCCCAGGCTGGGCTCAAACTTACAATCTGCCTTCTCAGCCTTGTTAGAGGGCAGTGAGGAAGCTCCTTTTAGCTAGTTTTTATCCTCGATGGAGTCCGCACACCGGGAGAGGGAAGCAGAGAAGGCAGCAATGGCTTTGAAGAAAGTATCAAGAGATGAGAAAGAGGGGAGGATGGCAGAGCAGAGGTGAAAGTCCACTTGAGTTTGGCAGGGCCACCCTGCCCAGACGTGTGAATTTCTCTGACAAAGAGGCAGGTAGAGAAGGCAAATTGGTTGAATTTTTCCAGGTAGAATGTCCATACCTGTAATCCCAGCACTCCAGGAAGCTGAGGCAGGTGGTTTACAAATTCAAGCCCAGCCCGGGCAACTTAATGACTTGGCAAGACTCTGTCTCAAAAATGTAAAAAAATTTTTTTAAAAAAAAGTTGAGGCTGCAACTCAACACAAAGGTCCTCGATTCACCTTCCAGTACTTGAAGAAAAAAAAAAAGAAAAAGAAAGAAAGAAAGAAAGAAAGAAAGAAAGAAAGAAAGAAAGAAAGAAAGAAAGAAAGAAAGAAAACATAAAAAGAGCATCCTTTAAAATTTAGAGCTATAGGAGCCTAATCTCATAGTACCCAGTGATTCTGGTCTGGCTCAACGCGGTTAAAGCAGTTTCTATATAGTGAGTCACCTATGGGTAGCAAACCTGAGACTAAAACTCAGACAGCTGTCTTCCGGAGTTTTTGTTTGTTTGTACCAAACTGCTGTCTCCAGTGCTTCTCCCTTTACGTGATGCTGTCAGCTTTTCTGAAAAATCCTGAGCTGTAAGCAATCACTGTTAACCTCTGGACAACAAAAGCGGTGGCACAAGGTAAACTATCAGGAATCAGTAGTTAAAAGAATAAGTGTCTGTGTGGATGATACTGTGCTCTCTGGGGATGTATTCATTTTGTGCTCATGCAAGAAGGTATCATTTTGGAGATCATTTTATGCACCTAAAACTGCAGTAGAAATAGTCTGAGAACTACATGTATAATTTTAAACTTTTAAATAACAACTTTAAGTAAAAGAAAAAGGTACATATGAAATTAAGTTTAATCATGTATTTTATCAAGCCCAGTATGTCTGAATATCATCATTTCAGTAAGAAATTTGACACTATTTTTTCCTACCAAGTCTTCAAAATCCAGTGTGTATTTTAAACATACATTCCAATGGCAGCTCCCCATGTTTGCAGTGTTCACCCACCCTGTGCAGATGTTCTGCTTTCCTGTTGGCAAGATCCCATCTAGAGTCTTTATCACCTTGTCTTGAGCTGTATGAGCCTGTCTGAGAGATTGAGATGCACTCCCTCTATCTGGGGCCTTGACCTATTAATTACCATGTTCATACTCTGTGACATGAAATGGACTTTGAAAAAGATTGATGGATTTTTTGGGGGGCGGTGATTGAAAAGGACTAGTGTAGATTCTCAGCAACTTTTAAATAATTCTAAATAGCTCTTCGGTGGAACCAATGCTGACGTCAACCACAGGGGCAACAGGATCTATCACTATGTTAGCAAATAAGGCTTCTTTGCTGTTCAAGTCCTCAAGCAAATGGTTTAATTAGAAACCTCTGAAGTGATTATAAGTCTTAAGTAAATAAAATTATTTGTTTATTTATTTATTTATTTTTGTAGTGGAAATCAAACTCAGGACCTTGCGCTTGCCAGGCAGGCGCAGTGCCACTGAGCTACCTCCCTGGCAATAAAACTGTTTGTGCTGCACATGGATATTGGCATCCTTACCAGGAATGAAGTTGTGCTATTGCTGTGTTGATGCTGTTGTTGTTATTTTGTTGCTGTTATTGTTCAGGCAATAACCTTGATTGGAGGAGGGAATTTAAACCTGGGAAACTTTTAAAAATCTTGCAATAAATCTGCCACATGCCTCTCTCTCCATCCCACCTCTCTCCTTAAATTACATTTCTCTGGAGACTGAAAATAGAATGGTGGGGCTCTGATTCTGACTGCCAAGCTCCTTGCTATCCAGACTCAATGGCAATGTGATCTTTGGGCAGATTTCTTGCCCTTTCTGTGCCTGATTCTCTCACCTCTCAAGTGAGGGCAGTAACAGAGGCTCCTTTGAGTGGGGTGTTCTGAGGCTTTCATGAGAGACCACACATGTACCAGGTGACACATATGACATACTTGTCCTGTGTTCATGGAAGGAACTCTTACCTGTCTCTTGGCACCTCTATGCGTTCATGAATAAGGGTGTGAAAATGCTTCACGCTACTAGTAGGCTTTCATCTTAATTTCATCTTCTACAAGAGGCATTTTTAGTATCCTTCCAAAGGTTGAGCACTAGTTCTGGGCTAAAAGAGAAAAGGAAATATTTATACTAAAGCAGGAAGGACAGTTTCATCTGTTTAAACAAAAGCAGCGCTTCCTTAGCACCCATTAGATAAATAACCTCATCCTCTCTTCCTGCAATGCTCACCTGTCTGTCTGATGCGTTAGATGTCTGCTGAAGGTCTCTGTGTGCTCTGCATGTGCCAACATCCAGCTCAGCCTTACCTGGAAGAGCCACGAGCTCTCCGCCATCTTCAAACAAGACAGGAAGGCCTGACAAGTACCAGCGAAGGCCAAAAGCCACATAGTGCCTATGTTCATATTACAGTTCCTGCTAAGCTAAAGTATCTCTGAGAACATCAAAACCTGGGTCCCAAGGACATGCGTGTAATCACACCTTTTGCCTTTCCTCCAGTTCCACAAGGAGAGATTCAAGATAGACATGCCGCACAGGTTTAAAGTCTACAATTACAAGAGCCCAACCTTCTGCGAGCACTGCGGGACCCTGCTATGGGGGCTGGCACGCCAAGGACTCAAGTGTGATGGTGAGTCCCGTGGGGGTGAGCACGGTCCTCCTGGGGCACTGCGTGGTGTCTCAGCAGGAAGGAGGTAGCGAGGGATGACTTCCACCCTCAGCCTCACTTGAGTGTGAACATGGAATTCATCTTCCTGGGACAACACATCCCTGCTGCTCTTTTCCTTCTACCCCACAGTACTCTCCTGTTCACAGCCCAGAAAAGTGCACAGGAGCTCAGGTTCAAGATCCGATCTCCAGGCCCTGTGGGTTTATGTTATACACAGCTCTGAGGAGATGCAAAGCCAGCATTTCTCCTCTGACTGGAACCTCCGCCAAGAACTCCACTTCACTCTCACCTGACCTGCTGTCTTCTTGGTAGGATCTGAGCTCGCTCTTCCTAACTCCAGCAAGTCTAGCTGTGCAGTGCCCCAGGCTTCTCCTCTGCACCAGCTAGTAAGAGTCTCTCCTCATCTCCTCAAGGAGCAGCCCACCCCCAGTGAGAAGCCAAGTTCAGCGCTGACCACACTTCTTCCTTGTCTGGTCTTCCCCCAGGGCTGGCATCAGAGCAGAGCGCAAGCCTGTCATTCCCTGCTGATGGAGTTACTCAGGCCTACCCCCCAAAAAACAAAACAAGGCATTCTGGCTTTAAAACTCTGAGTTGCTAAGGCAATAACCTTTAGAAACTGTGATGCTGTTGTGCCAGGATTAGGGAACAGGGAGGAAAAATCCCGAGGAGACTTGACAAAGCACTCTGCTCTCTGAGTGCCACCAAGGGAGGGGCAGGGCCTGATAACATGGTCACAGGAGGCTTCCCTTTTATGGTGGACTCTTACATGGATTATCCCTTTGATTTTTCCTTCCAGCCCTACCTTAATTAAAATACCATGGGCTAAATATTTCTTCCCTTTTAGGTGCCAGAGAGGAAAGGCAATCTTCTGCAGCCCCGCGGTATTTATGTGCCCCATGGAATCTAAGGTGAAATCTTATGGAGGCAGGAAGGGTTAGGTTTCCAAAGCATCCCCCAAGGTACCATAGGTAGTCAAAGTGAATCTTGTGAATCCCTTCACATCCCCAAAGTACCACTAACAAGGTTTTCTCTGTACACCTGCTCAAAAATACATTGATATGCAGGGTGTGATGTAGTGTATCAGAAGAGTTCATAGGCCAAAACATTCTCAGTATTCTAATTGTATAAATAGAAATACGAATAAATTCTCACCATCTGTGTACTCCTGTGATGGTCTTAAGGCCAGGTGTCATTTCCAGAGAGCTTAAGTGCCCACTTGCTAAGGCAGAGCTGGTCTTAGTAGCATGACTAGCAAGATTAGAACTTCCCCAAAGAATCCTTGGCATTATTTCACACTCACATACGCTGCTTTGTTCCATTCTTTCTAACATTCTTTCCCTTCCCTTCCATTCCTTCCCCCCTCTCTCCTACCTACTTCAAGAACTCCCTTCCCTCTTTTCTTTTGTCCCCATCCCTTTCCCCTTTTCCTCCCCTCCTTTCCCTTCTCTATTTCATTTTCCATATTTAACTCTGTAACCCCCCAAACTTCCCTGATTCCTCCACTCTGTTCATCTCCACATACCTTCATCCTCAACGTTTGATTTTTCTCTTCTCTAGTTCTCTCTGTCCTTTGTTTTGTCTCACTCTTGTCCTACCTCCTTGTAAATCATCTTCTTAAGTAAGGTCCCCATCAGCCTTTATCCTGTCTTCTTTGCCCTCTCTCTCTCTCTCTCTCTCTCTCTCTCTCTCTCTCTCTCTCTCTCTCTCTCTTCCTTTCCCTTCTCGTCTCTTTTCCTTCTCTCTCTCACCCTCCCTCCTTCCCTCTATAATAATTCCCATGAAAATAGTCATCAAAAGGGACCCTTTACACTCACAGAGATCCAGTTGCCGCCTGATAGGTTAGTGTCAGAGAGTTACGGTATTGCAGTGGGAATGGTGGCCTTTCTTTAGTCCAGTGCTCATCTGAAACAAGCATAGAGCTAGCTACAGTTTCATGGAGCAAAGTATAATACCAATTCTGTTGCACCAAATTCGCAATAAGTGTCTCATTTACATTGCGGGGATAAGTAAGAAAATGTGGCTCCGGCCGCCCACATCAAAACCTAACACCTGCTAAACAAACCCAATGGCGGTCATGCTGACCATGCAGAATTCTAAGCACCATTATCAAAACCACCCTTACTATACTAAACATTTTAAGTAGACAGAAAATATTTTGCTTCAGGTGGATTTTTGTGGCTATATCTATGCATATATAGGAAAGAGTAATATAGTTATTTACATAGAAAATGTGGTATTTTATGTTGAACTATCTGAGGACATGTGAGCTAGGTAAAAACCAAAGGTGAGTGATGCCAGGATTTCACCTGGATATTATATCAGTGCAATAACCCATCAAGATGAATGAGAAGTTGTAGTTGATAAACAGGTACTTACTCTGTAATGCTCAGTGTGCTAAACTCTTTGCACACAAATGTGCTAATAAGCAGATGAAATTAAAGGTTGCATGATTTCATAGGTCCTACTAATTCTATTATAACAACCCTACTTACATACTTCTGTGGAAACAAGTAGGGCTAAGACTAGAGTTCTATCAGCTAGAGTTTGGAAATCTTTATGTTATTTTTTCTTTTTGATAGTGACATTTCAAAAGCAAAGCTTGGGTTTTCTAAAACCTGTAGCATAATGTAACAGTTGTCTTTACACAAATGCACAGGCATACTCCCTTCCCTCTCAATCCAAGAAAAATCCCTTGGTCACAAGAAGCAGAAGTAGAACTTTATGGCACTCGATGTTAGTTACTTTCTCGTTACTGAGACGCAATACCTGACACCCACAAAGTAAAGAAAGCTTTATTTTGGCTCACAGTTTGCAGGGCTTTCAGTCCATAGTCAGCTGGCTCAGAAGCAGAGGGGCATGGCGGAGGAGAAACAGCTCATAGCATGGAGCAATCAAGGGAGGAAGGAGGGGAGAGACCCTTCCAGGCCACACCTCCAGTGACTCACCTCCTCCAATCAGGCTTCACCACCTACATCACCTTTAGCTATAAACTCATTAGTGGAGTAGCCCACTGATGAGTATCACAAGCCCATGATCCAATCACCTCCCCAAACCCTCACCTATGAGCCCATGAGGCTTTTGGGGTGACATCTAGATATAAGCCATAACAGCGCTGCTTTCAGGACTCGTGATTCCAAGTACACACGGAGTCTGTACAGAGCAACAGTGCAGGGCTGGGACCCTCCTCAGAAGCCCTTGGGACTTGTGCAAGGTCATGCAGGGTCAGATCCCTGTGTTACCTATGGCCAGTATGTGTTCTCCTCCCCTACAAGTTCTTGAATATTTCCTACTTCTCTTTTTCTTAGGAAAAAAAAAAAATAATGTCATGACATACAACAGTGAAAGAAAACAAATTGGTTTCTTTTCTCTGAGTTCCTTTCTGTCTTTATGCCATAAATGCACATTTAAGCTGATAGCTCGTATGTACAAGAAATACTACTTTCTTTATGATCTTCAAATGCACTTAAGTGGGACACTAGTAATTGCAGTGGCCCTCCATCCTTCCGGTAATCACACAAGATTTGGAGATGAACGTATGTAGGGGTCCTGAAAACAGGGTAATATCTTTTAATACCCTGCTGTCAGGTCCTGTTGGTGTCACATCCAAACCCATTGTGAGGATTGCTGGTTTTGCTCCACCTGGTGACTTTGTGATTTTGCCGAAGCTGAGGTGAGGTCTTAAGGCCTGGATCCAGCCTCTGTAGATGCACTCTGCTGTGACCTCTCCTGGCACTGCAAGTAACGAACATCCCTTTGCTCCCAGATCTGCAATCACTTGCTCCCCCCTTGTGAGGGTCACTGAGGTGAGGAGACATCTCCCTACTGGAATCTCTTTCCTCTCCCACTCTCGAAACCTTCCCAGTTATTTCCTTCTCGTGGATCGCTAGCTAGGAGCCTTCACTTTCCATCCACTCACATGTGAGACAACCAAGGAGAGGAACCAGGGTGGAAAACCAAAATAATATTTCAAAAGCTTGCTTGCTGCAATTAAAAAGTGTAACGATAATGCTGGAGAGGTCTGTTGGTTGGTTTCTTTTAACTAGGTCTTGATCGCTTCTGACAGCTGCAAGCACTAGGTTTTCTTCCCCTGGCCATGAGAAGTGTGGTAGCGTTTTCTTAACAAGAATAGAAGATCACCTGTCAATCAAAGTAGAGATGTTCATGAATTTTAGGAGAGTTATATCCCAAGGATAGGACCGTGAGGAGGATGTGCATGGCATGGCTGAAGGGGACAGGGGATAAGAACGGTAGGTGGCTTTGTTAAGCACCATTGACAAGTTCTGGCAAGGTCACAGTGTAGCTGCCTAAGGAAGTGTGACCGTCTTCACATGGGAAACAGCTCTACAGTGTCTCCAGGCAGTAAGATGAAGAGCAAAAGGATCTTGAGACTTATATGTTCCCCACTGTTTCTGTTCTTCTTTGTTCAAAAGGAAATATATCACTTCAATAGATTCAGATGAATTTTAGAAATAAGTAAAATATCTGTGTTTTTCTGGGAGTGCCCAGAAGTCCATTGGGTCCCAACCCACCTATGCTGTCGGTTCTGTCTGCAGGAGACACAGCTATGCTGACAGCCCCCTCCAGCCAGGGCTCAGAGCTGTGTCCTATGTCATGGCCCCATCATCATCAATTCTTATAGTTTATTAGCTGCATCTGTCCCCAGAGTGAGAGCATGGCACAGAGCCACTCTTCCTTCTCCAACTTGCATCCCTAAACACACACACACACACACACACACACATTTCCTCCCTCTCAGTTCCAGCTCCCAGGCAGAAGGTGCAGCCGGGGCTTCAGCCTAGAGGATAGAGAAGTCCCTACAGTCCAGTTGGGAAAATGCACAAAGGCTCCAGACTGGAGTGTGAGATCACACTCCTCTGTTCCAACAATTTGTCCTGCCACCGGGGAGAAGCAACCTCCTCTGTTCCACCCAGTCACGGCCAAAGCCAGGGGCACGGCGACCTCAGGCTTTCCTCTGTAGCAGTAAGGCTCTGAGTCTATGTCAAGAGAGTGATTTCCCAGCACCAGTGGGTACTCTCCCCACTGCTCACCGTCCACTTTCTTCCTTTCAGCATGTGGCATGAACGTCCATCACCGGTGCCAGACAAAGGTTGCCAACCTCTGCGGTATAAACCAGAAGCTAATGGCTGAAGCGCTAGCGATGATCGAAAGCACCCAGCAGGTAGGGAGGGCCTTGAGTGGACAAACCCCTTACCCCATGTCCACCAAGGTCCTCACCCTGACATGCAGCAGCCCTGTAGAACTGCCTGGGATGTATTTCCAAGCATTTACCTTGCACTTATCTTTCATCTTCATATTCATGCCGCTGCCTTTCAGATTTTTATTTACTTAATGCATGTCTAGTGTGTGGATCTTTGTAAGGTCATAAATTCATTAAAATTATTGAAGATTTACCCCCAGCTTTATACCTATACATTACAGCTATGTAATACCCAGGGAAAATATTTATTAACTCTAGTAAATTCGTCACTATAATACTCTCAGAACAAGAATCCATGGAAGTGTTTGCCTTTCCATTTATACCTTAGCATTTGCTGAACTCTCATATATAAAAATAAATCTTCTTTAAGATTTGGCACTGTTCCTGTAAAGTACTTTTCCATTGACCTGTGCTTATTGGCCATGGAGGGATGTAGACAGCATGGGAGATTCCAGATAGGCGCCAGAACAGAGAGAAGGAGCTAAGTACATTCTGCTGGTGCACCAAATACCGTAGACCCTTGCAAGGTAAGGAATCCTAAAAAAGTGTTGAAGAGGAACTTTTGTTGTCCTGTGCATTTAGGAGTTTTAAATGGTTTTTGTTCTCTTTGACAGCAGACTGATCTAGCCCATGCGCAGTGGGTGGGTGATTAGACTCTCTGTTTGTAATTTAGGCTCGCTCCTTGAGAGATTCAGAACACATCTTTCGAGAAGGTCCAGTTGAAATTGGTCTCCCATGTTCAGTCAAAAATGAAGCAAGGCCACCATACTTGCCGGCAACTGGGAAGAAAGGTAATTATCATAGTAGTCTACTATAGGTAAAGGGTGAATCAGCTTTAACCTGAGTTCTCTAGATTTAAGTTCTCAGTTCACCTGGTCAGATATGAGATCCTTTTCTATTTAACGATTATAGACCTGACCATCAACTAAGAAGCTCCTACTTCTTAGAAGTGAAACTGAAATATGCCTCACTGAGAAGCCTTTTGAGAGGGAGTGAGAGGTGGGAGGAAGAAAGTGGGGTAGATCTGGAGGAAACAGCTGAAAATGGTTTTTTAGAACTTTAGAATGTTACTTCCTGTCCATGTTAACTGATTTCACAGAAACAAATTTATCATGAAGCATAATAGTGGGAATACCACAGAAGATATTCTTGTTCTTAGAGACTTTTCTGAAAATTTTTAGGATAGAAAAGAACAGAAGAGCCAGGCCAAAAGCTCCTAACATTTATGAAATTCTGGAATTTTATCCAGCCTGCTTTCTGAAGGTGGTTCCTGGGAAGATATGAACACATGATTCTGAGACCTGAATCAGCATAAACTGTGACTTACTTTCCTTGGGCTTAAGAGAAAATATGAAAGAATATTAAAAAATAAAAGCAATGTTATAATGGGAGGAATTGCCTCCCCGACCCTAAATTTTTGCATACCTCTTCTGGTATTAGGCAAGAGCTAAATTAACATAAAAGTTTTTAAAGACAGGTTGGGATTAGATTTAGGAAGAATCACCAACCAGTGAAGCAGACCTCATCTCGCAATGGTCAGTGCAGGCAGCATCTTGATGTGACGATTACAATGAAGAGTGCAGTATAGATCTTCAGCAATCTGCTAGATTTTGTTCTCTCTGTGGTCCCATGGTGATTTATAGAAATTAATGCCACTGGAGGGCCTATGAGTCAAGCAAACAAGAATTAGTTTCCTCCTTGAATTTGACTAAGTTGTCTATTTATCCATGATGAGACATTATTAAAAATGCTCATTTTTTTCCATATGTGGTCTTTTGTTGGTAGAAATATTTTCTTAAGTTAAACCATTCCTGGTCCATTGGTTAAGTAGAGACAGTCCACACCCCAAAGGTGGGGCTCCCGGACAGATACAAAAGTACTGAAGTTGCCTGAACTGTAGAGACCTCCCTGCCCTCTGCCCAGTTACTATGGATGGAGCCTCAGGATGAGAAATGGAAAAAGTAGCTATAATCACTGTCATCATTCAGTGCTCATGTCTGACCATTGGCTTGTCTTTCTCAGAGCCTCAGGGAATCTCCTGGGACTCTCCACTGGATGGGATGGAGAAAGTATGCCATCGACCAGAACCTGAACCAAACGTAGAAAGACCACCTCTGCACATGAAGCTAAAAATTGATGACTTCGTCTTGCACAAAATGCTGGGGAAAGGAAGTTTTGGAAAGGTATGCTACCATGATGTAGGAGTTGATGGGCCAGATTCCAGGGACTACAGAACAGCGCCCTGGCGGATGGAACTGAGGTCTTGGAACCAGAGTGGAGATAGGTGGAGAGAGCATTCTTAATCTGTTGTAAGAAGACTGAGGACCTCTCTAAATAAATGGGGCTTAGGGGACTCTAGGGCAACAGCAGCCTCTGATTTCTACTAGTTTGCTTTGGAGGTACACACACCTCATGCTCATGAGATTGATGTCTCTGCGTACCAAAGAAACAGGAAGGTTCCTTGGCCACTTACTGTTTCATACACGTCTTTTGTTTGTTTGCTTTGGTTACTTTTCTTCTCTGTTGCTTCTTCCTTGGGTACAGAATGTTAGTTTTACTTCATATGTAATTTTTCTTCTAACAGTGTCTTCAGGTTTGTATTCATTTGCTCAGGCCGCTGTAATAAAATACTGCAGCCTGGGCAACTTAAACAACAAAAATTTATTGTGTTACAAAAATCAAGGTGTTGGCAGGGTTGTTTCTTCCAGTACCTCTCTCCTTAACTTTTAGGTGGCCACCTTATCCCTGCATCTTCATGTCACTTTCTCTCTACACCTACCTGTGTGTAAAGTTTCTCTTTTTATATGGATGCCAGTCATAATGGGTTAAGGCCCACCCTAGTGACCTCATCTAACCTTAATTGCTTCTTCAAATGCCTCATCTCCAAATATGTTCACATTTTTAAGTACTAGTGGTTAAGACTTCAGCATATGAATTGAGGGGCATGGAGAGGACACAGCTTAGGTCTGTAGCGTTAGAGAGTCCTAAGAAAATTGCATGAAAAAATTCTTTCTTCAAAATCCTTCCTGCCACACAGTCAGGTTATGAGATATCTCTGTTACAGAGAACAAGTAAAGGCGGAGAGAATGGGGGAAGGGGAACAAGGAAGAAAGAGAGGAGATGAGAAAGAAGTAGACATAATTTAAGAAAATACAAGTGACAGCTAAAAATGTTCAAGGTAGTGGTTGTGTAAGGAAAGATGATACAGAGTATATAGACTCCTAAGTTATTTTAGATATTAAAGGTACTTGTTGTATTAATAGGGCTTGTAGTTATCTTACACTCTTAGATGCAGCTCCTTGGAAAGACTTAATCAAGGACTACTATCCTGTGAATTTATGCATCCAAACCAGCATTGTGCTGAGCACCCGCTCACCATACTTGGGCGAGAAAACGTATTCAGTTAATTTAATAATGAACCAAAATGCAGCTGAGCATCCATCACAGCTGCATGGTACCGAGCTCCAAAAGGCTTGGATTTAAACACCAATGCATTGCCTTTCAACAAAATCTACTCCACCTTCCAAGCTGTAGCTGAAATCCATGAATTCTTTTAGTTCATTTCCACAGTAATGTGAAACACAACAGGCTCGTTTGGTTTTAATCTGGGTATAATAGGCAATTTTACAGCCAGTCTTTATTATAATTTAGCAGCAATTAATGTGTAATTATAACCTGTTACCAAAAACTGAAAGCGCATTATATAGAAGGAAATTGCCTTCTCAGCTTCTTAGTTTATGGCTGGTTTTAGGATGTTTTACGGAAAGAAGCAATTACCAAAAGAGTAATTTCAATTGTTAATGAAATGTTTATCTTTCTTTTGTCTCATGTGGATTTCTACATTTGAACAAGGTTAATAAGAAAGATGCTAAGCCTGTAATCCTAGCCCTTGGGAGGCTGAGGCAGGAGGATCACTGTGAGTTTGAGGCCTGCCTGGGCTACATAGTGAGATCAAGGCCAGTCTAAACTATATAACAAGACCCTATCTCAAGAAAGAAAAAGAAAAAGTCATTAAGTTAAACATACAACCCTTAGGAAATATTCCAAGGGCCAACCTGGAACTCTAGGTATTGTGCACTGTATGTCCAAAGCAGAATTTATCTTTCCATGGGGACCTTGAGAGGATAGAAGGAGGGCACACCAAACAAGGTAGGGTGTCTCCACTTCACAACTTTCAACTGTCCTTTGAAAGACTCCAAAATTTGTGTTTCCCCTTTCTTTTCACTCCGTATAGGAAGCACGAGTCTTTATCAAAATGGCAACCTGCCTACTCTTGTTTGAAATCTGTTGTTTAGCCCAGGAAGACAAACTGCATGTTGTCTAGGGAAATGAACATCATTCATTTGCTGGGATGATCTAAGTACCTCCTGTTAGTTCAGCTACCATGGGTCTGCATAATACTGTTTTACATGTACACACTCATATTTGTACTGCTGGCACTGGTTTAGTATCATTGACTTCCACACTCCCTAAAAGTCAACAGTAGAGACAAATTACAAGTGTCCTCCTTTTATTTTATGAAAAAAATAAAATAATTTCATAAGCAAGTTATAAGACAGTAACAATAATTATTACACTGTGTATCATTATCTTCAAAGTAGTTGCTCTGTACAAGACACAAACCGAAAAGATTCTTACAAAAAGTAAGCAGATAATAACACAAGCTTTATTTTTAACAAACTACCATAAACTAGTAGTTTAAATGAAACAAAAAAGAAAGATCAACTTGAGGTTGTTTTTGTAGGTAAATGGATACAACTTGAGTACGTAAGGTTAAGTGACACACTTAAGTCAGACATATAAGCTCAAATATAGCATGGCTTCTCTTACATGAGAACTATATATATACAAATAAAAATAAAATAGAAGAGAGATACATAGGAAGTAGGGAGAACTTCAAGTGCTTCCCACAAATTACATATTCCACTGTTTTAAAAGTATTTCAGTGACAAGTGTTCTTAATGATCGTCGTTTAGGGAGCATTTTGTAGTTTACAAATCACTTTCTCATTGGTATCCATTTGATTTTCAGGATTGTCATGTAAGTCAGAGAATGCACCAATATTTACCCCTTCTCATGTAAGAAACTGAAGCCCAGGGAAGTCCATTTGTTTGTCCACACATCTACAGCTAGCCAATACCTATGAAATGCTACCAGAGCTGGAATTTTCTGAGTGTGAATGCCATGTTAGCACTGCCAGGAGTTCTCTGCTGCATCATATGAAAATCTAAAGTCACTGTGTGTCATCTGGCCTCCACTGACATACCACACATGAAGTCAAGTGGAAAACGTACACTTTAGAGTTAGTTCTTCCACTGAGTCATTCTACAGTTTTGAGCTAGCTCTATCACTTTCTGCACTCGGGGGTGGTATTACTAGAAGCTAAGTGTTAGTAGCAGTATTAAGAGCCAAAACAGATAATAAAGTTAGATAGCACACAGAAGTGCATAGCAGACTATCTGACTTATAGTTTCTCTTAAAAATATTATTTGTTTCTATGTCATCAGATGAAATGATATCTACTTATTAGTACATAAGGAGACTATACCCCTCAAGTTTTCCTCTTCGCCTTGTGAAACTGGTTGAAATGTGAAGCTAAGTTTTGCGCCCTTTTTCAGTGATAAATTCAGGTTCTGCAGTATTCTTTCCTTCCTTCAGTGTGCACTTTGTCTCTCTGAATTTCTGTTATGCACATAGGTCCCTGGAGAGCCAGGACATACCTTTTTAAGTAGAATTTTTCTTGTATTGAGAATAACCATGTAATCAAATAATAATTTCAAGAAACCCTTGAAAAGGTACAAAGACAGTGTGAAACTATTATGTAATACCCTAGACCGATTAGATGCTCCATTCTATCTCAGCAACATCCTACCCAGGATGGAGAAAACTTGGAGAAAGCTCCCTTTGCCCACTCAGAACAGGCCTCTCTCAAGCACTTTGCCTTACTTTTTATGAGTGGGAATCCAAATTCTAAAATAAAATTACTTCTTCCTCTTCCTTCTAGGTCTTCCTTGCAGAGTTCAAGAAAACTAATCAGTTTTTTGCAATAAAAGCTTTAAAGAAAGATGTGGTTTTGATGGACGACGATGTTGAGTGTACCATGGTAGAGAAGAGGGTCCTGTGCTTGGCCTGGGAGCATCCATTTCTCACACACATGTTCTGCACATTCCAGACCAAGGTATGGCTTCTGCTCAAGCACCCTTCCCACCACCTCCAAACTGTCCCAAGCCTCTGGTGGTGGTCTTCCTTGTAGACATAGGCCATTGTCTCTATTTTTATCTTATTACCTTTCAATCCACTTTCCATCCATCCATCCATCCATCCATCCATCCATCCATCCATCCATTCATGTATTCACTCAGAAGAGTTCCATCTCCTTTAAACACCATGGAAATATTACTTAAAATGTTTTAAAGTAGTGCATTGAGACAGAGTTTTATTTCTAGGTAAGTTTGTTGGTTTACTTGGATTTGTAGAATTTGATTTATTGTAGCAAAACCACCAAGCTTCTAAGCAGTTGGTAACTTGAAGGAGGAAATACAAACTTGTCCATTCATCTGCCCTATATGTATGTAAAGAGACAAAAGTTGGAAATACATTAAAATACAGATGCTCTGTTGCTTTCCTTTCAAATACCAGCAGAAACGGTGGCCCATGCATGGACTTCATCACTGGGTCAGCGGGATCCCTGGGCCAGGGGCCCCTTTCCTTGTGCTAATCTTGTCAGGAGGTGCTGTTATTCTAGGAAGACTGTCTCTTTCCTTAAGAAAATGTTGTAAATTATTTCTTTCTGACTCACACTACTCAGAAAATTTAGAAAATTCTTGTAGGCATTTATAAGAAAAATCATTTATAATCCCACCACTTGGGTAGACTATTAATACTCTGAAATTTATCCTCCTAGATTTTATACTTCTACGAATTTCATCAAATAAAAATGTCAACCCGCTGTAAATATCTATTATTCTGTAACTTGCTTTTTTAACCTGCTATTATATTCATTTCCTCATATTGTGGGTGTTCTTCTACAGTATGGTCTATTAATCTGAAGTTGGTTTCTGTTTGGACTTAGATAGCATTGAAGTGGACATTCTCATGGGTCACTCTTCATGCAGGAGCATTATGATTTTTCTTTCCTAATTTTTCTTGCCTCCATCCTATTCCCCTTATACAAAGCCTGGAATAATAAGCAGACCCATGTGGGACCCTGGGATTAAGGTCCAAAGAGTACAAAGGGTGGATGTTTTCCCGTTTTCTGTGTCAAGTCATAGTGTGAGCCACAGAGGGACTCTGCAGTGTCTTCAGCCATGGAAAGAGCTAGCAGAGACTCAGGCACAAGAAGCAGATGGCGCCCTGAGTTCCTTCACTACTTCTGCAGTCCCAGTAGATCCTCAGCAAATGTTTTACTGAGCAAATAAGTGAATAATGCACTCACTGAAAAAAGAGAAAGCAAGCCATGACTAGGTACCAAGCATATACTTTCTTCAAAGCACTACAGAAGATACAGAAATACGCAAAACTCATGGGGAATTGTGAGCTCTAATAAAAGAGGTGAGATCAACACACTTAGAAATTAGTCTAACTAGGCAGAAAGGACATTGGGCATTTAAGCTGTGGGGTTTGGGGAAAAAGCCTTACAGAATGAAGAGAGAGCAAAGTGCAAATAGACTCATTTCCCAAAGCAGCAGCAAAGCTGGAGTTTCTGGTGATGAGAGAAAGATCTACTAGAAACCTCCTCCTGGGAATAAGTATAAATACCTGGTGGTCTGAATAGTGTAGATAAGTTACATGAAGTCAAACTAGGAAATTCTGTCCCCCTCTCCTAGGCCAAAGTGTTTTTTGAGTTCTCCCAGGCCAGTTTTACTACATATCCTAGGGGCTGCTTGTAACTTCATTATTTTCCTTAGAATACTGTAAAATTTGTGCAAAACTGCAGTATATGCCAGCCTAGGCTTCTAGGAACAATAAGCAAATTCAAGCCTAATTTGACATCTTTCTTCCACTACTGTGTGTGTGTGTGCACATATATTGTAGTTATGATGGCTTTTCTATCTCATGGGGAAGGCTATTAGGAACCCCACTTTGTAGAAAGTAGGTATAGTACCTTCTCTTGTTTGTTCAGCAGAGCCTTTGACTTTATTTAATAGCTTCTTTCCCTCTTTGGGAAATACTCTTAAGGTTCCATGCAATTATGATGCTTTAACAAAACCAGAGATGTCAAAATGTTAGTAACACTCACTACAAGAGAGGGAAAAAAGGTGGTCCAGAAGGTACATATAAAATGTAAATGTGACTGGTTCAGCACTTAGGAATAAGAAAAGAAAAAAAGAGAAAAGAAAAGGAAGGGAAGGGGAGAGAAAGGGAGAGAAGGGGAGGGAAGGGAAGGGAAAGGAAAGAAAGGAAA
>NW_004955421.1:23103331-23115484 GCF_000276665.1 Chinchilla lanigera | reverse complement strand
GAAAGGAAAGGAAAGGAAAGGAAAGGAAAGGAAAGGAAAGGAAAGGAAAGGAAAGGAAAGGAAAGGAAAGGAAAGGGAGCTTGCATTACATGTTGTCAAGGAGTCTACATTGTTGCTTCTGAGATGTTTTGATTTATTACTCAGACCTTGCATGTCAAAGTAACTGATTAAATACCCCAAGTGAATGTAAAAAACAACACTATCTTCGCTTTGATCAGCTCTGGGAACATTGGAAGACAGGCTTTTTTTTGAGAGGACAGTTATCTTTGCACACTAGCAAAGGCAGGAGATAAGATAAATTAGCCATTTACTTCTCTAGGGGATTGTTATTTTTCAAAGAAAGTTATTCATTGGCTCTGTGCCTCCAAGGAGGGCACCTTTTGAATATCAGAGTATTCAGGAGGTGTTGAGGGAGCTTATTCACTCATTGTTTATCGGAAGTGTGTGGATTAAATAATTTGAGATTTTTAGAAGTCATCTATGACCTGTTGCAAGGTGAAAATACTCAGTGTGATCAAAATACATGGTGAATGATTGTTTTAAAACTTTAATGTATGGCGGTGAAACACACATTACCGTTAACCATCGTTACTTTGAATGCATTTATGCAGCTTGTCACTTTCTGAAGCAGCTGCGGAAGTCCTCTTTTGGGTCTTTAGGTGAACTATAACAGCTGCCTTGATTCAACACATTTACCTTTTGTGATCATTTTGACCTTGGAGAAGAGCCAGAAGTCATGCAGCATCAGACTCGGTGAATAAGGAAGATGAGGACACGCTCTGATGTTTTGATTTGACAGAAAATGCCGTAAAGAGTTGATCGATGAGGGGCGAGCAAAAGTGAATATTTAAATTTTTAAAATGTAATACAGTAAAAGACACATTGCCATTGATCCCCTTCAAAGCATTCAAAGTACCCTCCCTTCAAACACACTTGTCCCACCGTTCTTGTCAATGTCTCTTTCACAGTACTAAGTTTTTCTTAATGTAAACATTCATCATATTTTTCAATTGCTCCTGGTAGGGTAAAGAAATTTAAGAAGCTCCAAGGAGTGAGGGAGCTGTCCCTGGGGTGGTGATGTTCGGCCGCAGCCCTGCTGTTGGCCAGTGGGGCTGAGGCTATCCTGCCTGTCCTGCCCAGCACAGGGAGGAGGAATTAAGGCGCAGAGAGCTTGCGATATGCAAACCTGATTGCTGGGGGAAGCACAGCTTGAGCCCCAGGCATGCAGACCTCCCACTGCACCCAAACCTGAACACAAGTGGAGCTCCAAAGCGTCTTCCAAGTTAATTCTCTCAGAGCTACATCAAGCTGACTTTGTATATCACTCAGCTCAGACGTGAGCTACTGGCATCAGAGTCTAAAGCAGATCGGCATTTGAAGGGTTGTTATTGTCTTAGCCGGAGGAAGAACGGCTTTCTACTCTTTATTATCACTAACAGTTCTTTCTTCTTTCTCTCTTTTTTTTTGGTTACCAGTAATCAAACTCAGGACCTTGTGCTTGCGAGGCAGGTGCTATGCCGCTGAGCTGAATCAGCCACCCTCACTAACATTTCTTTGTTCTTCCTTAACGTTTATGGTTTTGTGCTTCACATGAAAGTTCACAGGCTTATAATTGCACATTTTTTCCCCAGTGTCCACTTCAGTGTGAATGGAACTGACTGGGCACTGCAGGATTTTAAAAATGTTCAACACTTGTTTTGCATAATTTACATTCTATGAAGCAAAATATAGGGGAGAAATTCACCATAAAATTTTCCTATAGGAATAAGTGTCATAAATCTTTCTAACTGAATTCACTGACACTGGCATTTAAAAACTGGGAAAAATTAAACATAAAATTTTCACAAATTTATTTCAAAAATTACTGTTAAGTTGATTTAACAAGTTCTTCTTGGGGACCTACTCTTTGTACTTTTTCCCCAAAGATGCAGGATTTAAAAACTGTATGCATGTAAGTTACAGAGCCATTTATTTTTTATGCATAATTCTAATTAGTACATAGAAGAAAAAAGACCTACCTAACATGAAAAATAATGTTTGATTTTCTTAGTTTTAAAAAACTTGGAATATATCATCTCATTTAATTTTGATAACCTTGACAAAGTATACATTAGTATTCACATTTTACCCATGAGAAAACTGCAGTTCTTTGGAAATACTAACTTGCCTACGATTGCCCAGCATGTTGCCAGGCACAATGGAGGCCTTATCACTTGTCTGTGTGCCGATGTTGCCCTCCTCTATACTCACACCATGCCAGTACCCTAGTGACATGTACCGCGATAGTAACTCAGTGTACACCTACAAGAAAGAAAAGCCACTATGAACAATAATGTCCCTCTCTTCTTCATTATGCTAAGCTAAAAGAAAGATCAACAATTCAAATAGCCCAAGTTTCTGTGCTCTGTCTCTGATAAAACTGTTTCAAAGGAGAGGATTTAATTTCAAAACTAGTTTGGAAAGAAAAGATGCACCTAACACTGTGAGAATATTGTGGAGTTTTTTCAGAAGTAATTTTTTCTTAAACATTAAGAGTGAACTAAGACCTCCGCTCATTTGTCTCTTGAATTCTGAAAAGCCTCCATATTCGATGATGATCAAGTATATGAAACTATAACTTAAAGAGTTGTTACATTTCACACCTAAAAGAAGCTTCTGGTGATATGAGACCATCTCTGAGTGAGTCCTTTCTCAGGGTGAATTGGAGGGAAAGTCACTGTGGGTTTTGCAGAACTCCACGCCCTCAATCCCCTTCCGGCAGGTAGAATGCCCGTGCCCATGGATTTACACCATGACCCCTGTCTTGAGCACTTCCTAGTCTGAGCCAGTTGAACATTCTTTGTCAGTATTGCTTTGAAATTTCTCTTTTATGAAGAAGACAACTGAGTTTCACTTTCTATTTATGGGACATACAAAGCTTTACTTCCGGTAATGGCTTCAGGGCATAAGTTAATGCCCTTTGAGTAAGTCTCTTCACACTGCTTTGTGACACTGGTGCTCCTTTTATGCCTCAGAAAGGACAGTGTTAAAAAAATAGCACTTGCAGAGAAGTTTGAATCTTTTGTGGAGAAAGTACCATCTTAACTGCAAGGTATTATTTGAAATAAAAGAAAAACTCCCTTTTAATACCAGTATCTGGTATTTCCAATATTTGAAAAGTGAAATCCATTTAAGATCACCAGGTGTTTAATTTGAAGCATTTTATTCAGAAAATCTAAAGCTCTCAAAAACACTTTAGTGCATAAACCCTCCAGTTGAGTAAGGAGCCCTAGCCATTTTTACAATTTTAGCAAGGAAAAGAAAAAAGCCACACAAACCACATCCTTCAAAAGACTCGGCCTTGCATTATACCAGTTAACTTTGCATACTGTCTTCGTTTATGGTAATGATAAGCCTCTTCTCTTTAAGGTTCTGTGGCAAGTTGCTATTTCAGAAATTGTGAATCACTTGGATGTACATCAGATCCCCAGCCCCACACAGCATAATTATGATTCAGCAAGTGGGTTTACAGTAAATTTACCAAAATTGGTAGATTAGAGCCAATTTATAGTAAATTATTGTTGCACCCACAAAGTTTGCTTAAGGTGTTATGTCCAAAGCCATAGAAGATAATGTGATATTAGTAATCATATTCAGGAATTCTTCAGCTTGTAAAAAAAACACTCTTGGTGCATCTGAAATGTCATATGCTCCTACATGCCTGCTTTTTAAACCCATAGGTAGTTTTTCACTTTTATATGCCTCTCGTGTTTCTTCAGGGTTCATGTACCCAGTTGGTTAATCTATTCAGCCCCGTAAGTATTGTCACCAGCTTCCCACTAACATGAGCATTGTGCATGTCTCCCTCCTTTTTGAACATTCTCAGAAACTATCTCCTCCACAATCACTTTCTAACCTACTATGTGGCTAACAAGCAAGTTGCATGATATGGATATGGTTGACAAAGAGATAATTCACATTACAGATTAGATGCAACAAGACAGTGCCAGATTTTATCAAGCAACTGAAAACAGTGTTGAATTAGTCCACTTTCCCATGGCTGGGACACAATACCCAATATCCACAATTTAAAGGAGAAATTTAGGTAGGCTAACAGTTTCAGGGGATTCAGTTCATAGTTATCTGACCCCATGGCAAAAACATCATGGCAGAAGGACATAGTGGAACAAAGCTGCTCAGTCATAGGGGCTGGGGATTTAGCTTAGCGGCAAAGCGCCTGCCTGGCAAGCTCAAGGTCATGAGTTTGGTTCCCGGTACCGGAGGAAAAAAAAAAAAAGCTGCTCAGTCATGACTGGGAAGCAGAACACAGCCACAGCAACGAAGAGGAAGGGAAGAGGGACCAAAGAGGAAGGAGTCAGGGACCAGGGTTATGCCTTCATGATTACCCAGACACACCCAGAAGTGTAGTTTACTAATCCCCTAGCCATTTCTTAATCCAGTCAAGTTGGCATATCATGCTTTATGGTGATAGCTGCATAACTTAAAACTTACAAATTGTTTATTTCTAGAATTTTCTACTGAACTTTTTGAATGACAATTAACTATGGGTAACTGGAAGCAGTGAAAGTGAAAGCATAGGCAAAGGGTGACTTCTGCTGAGTGACAAATAGCATAGAGCAGTTTAATATGTGTTGTTCCCAGCAATAATTCTCCTTAATACGGGGCATTAAGGACTAGGGACATAGCTCAGTGGTAGAGCATTTGCTTCATGTGTGTGAAGCCCTGAGTTCAGTCTCCACTATTGCACACACACACACACACACACACACAGAGAGAGATAATATAATAATAATAATAATAATAATAATAATGATAAATACAATAAAATAAAATTGGCACTTAGAAATGTAGTTCTTTGTTAAGCCAAAGATCACATTGCATCTGAGATTGATACAGTACACACCCTATCATGGAAGTAATAAGGAAGAAGCAAATGTGAGATTCTCTGGTTGAAACTGGGAAAGTATGAGAATTGGAGCAAACCTACTGAAGAGGTTCAAGTACAGTCCCAAGTCAAAGGAAAGTTCACCTCTTAGGACACAAACAGAAGAGGGGAAAAAGTGGCAGACAGGATCTTTTAGAGAAGTAAAAGGAGCACCAGAAGAGCTAGGAATATTAGACAAAAAGCATTTCAGGAAAGAAAGGACCACCTGTTCAGCCTGGGGAAGATAATGACAGTCAAAGGTAGGGTGTTGAATGTGTTGTTCGGGAGGAGCGGAATACTTCAGATGACAAAGTGCTAAGGAGTGAGTTTGGGCGAGCAGATCAGGGATGATACAGAAATCTCCCAGGAGATGTGTTTCAGATGATGGAAACTTGTTACCACCAGAGGGTTGGAATGGGGAGAGTTGTGAGAAATGCTTAACGCTGAGAAGAAGTAGGAGAAAAGGAGGCTGGCTCAGCCGTGGGCAGCCATCCCAGACTGGCCTCTTTCATTTAGGAAGACACATATAAAGCTCAACCTTGTTTTCTCGTGGTTTAACAACCTGCTTCTTTCCATTGCTGACAAATAGTCTACTGTACAGGTGTACCACAGTTTGTGTGCTCATTTACCTACTGAAGTGCATCATAATTGCTCATAACAATTAATTTGTCTTGTTATACACGTTTTTGTTTCCTGTGATGCCCTATGAATAAGAACTTTAAGGAGAAAGGTGTCATGGAGGTTGTCAATTCAGATCCCCTCATTTTGCAGCTAAGGAGATTGAGTTCCAAAGAAGAGCCTTGCTGCTCACATTCAGTTGCCCTTCTCTACTATCAATGCAAAATGATTAGTAAATTTCCCATTCCAAGAAACCTAAACACCCAGTTCAACTCACAACCCATTTACTGGGAAAATTATCATTTACTTAGCATCTTAGGTCCAAGCCAGAGGGGTCCGCCCAGCCTCTAGCCACCCCCTTCCCTGTGGACCTGAAGAGTGATGCTTCCTAAAGGCCCATCCCCATTCCCAAACAAGGCTCTAGGACCCTGGAATTCCATACTCAAATAACCCCCAGTCTGTGTAGACGTCTTCTGAGGTTCTCTTCTAGAAATGGTCAGGAGGTGTTTTCCCCATTGGCCATTTAACTGGTTCAAAACTTGGAGGAATTCTAACTTTGTCATTGGCCTTCTTAATCTTTATGAAGCTACAGTTCTGAACATCAGAACATAGAACATATGTGACTGAGTAGCCAGTGAGTTTGATGTATGACACTATGTGAGCCTCCATATGTTCTCTCGCTGCGCACCTTGTACCTGTTGGCACTGTCCTCGTTCTAACTATGATGGCACTTAATGACATCTTTTCTCCTCTGTGTGATAAAATAAATCAGCACATCATTAAAGCTAATATGCACAGAGTTCTTGCTACATGCCAGGCACAAGGTTAAGTATTATACGTGGCTTACTTCTTTTAATGTTAGATTTGTGTACATGGCTCCCCTATGTTCTTCTGGATGGGTGTCCCAGCTAGTTCCACTGGCTGCCATGAGATATATCCCAAACTATAGTTGAATTCTATTCTCTTGTCTCCATGTTGTTAGTCTGTAATCTTAGACATTGCAGCATTTGTTACATATATTTAACATATGTATGTAACATTTGTTACATATATTTAAATATCTCGATTTGTTACATACATTTAAATATCACATTTGTTACATACATTTAAATATCTCAGTGTACTGAGATATTTTGTAGTAAATATATTGATCTTAATTTTATTTCTTATTCATATCTATGAAGCTTCTTTTATATAAAATTTATTATAACTGGGCATGATGGTGTACACCTATAGTCCAAGCTATTTAGAAGGCTGATTCAGTAGGATTTCAAGTTCAAAATCAGCCTGGACAACTTACTGAGACCACATCTCAAAATAAAACTTTAGAAGAGGTTGAGAATGCAGTTCAGTGGTAGAACACTTGCCTAGTTTGCATGAGGCCCTGGGTTAAATCTCCAGTACTGCAATAGACATGCATTATTAGTTAATATAGAGATAGAGATAGAGATAAATAGAGATAGAGATAGGGGTAGGGGTAGCAGTAGGGGTATAGTACTGACATATAAATATAGATACAGATATAGATATAGATATAGATATAGATAATTTGGAGAAATAAAAAAACCTAGAAAAACATGACTATAATTATTCTTTTCCCATCCTGCTTTTCTAGAGATGGAGTCTATATTTCTGACCTCAATTCTCCATGCATTTTCAAAATTAGTTGTCATTGGCTTGAAAAAAATCATTAACTAATTTCTTTAATGCTATAAAGTTCTCATTTATCATATGCTCACTTGGCAGCGATTCCGTTGTGACTGGCTGTATTTTCTATGTTCTTCTCCCTCTCTTATATGAAACATGTAGTCAGTGTAAGAATAAAGTGTGGAAGCTAAAGTTCTACACTACTGTAATTTTAGATTATGTTAAATAACTTGCTGCATGCAAAAATTCCCCCTTTACTACTTCTAGAGTATTCACAAAACAGCCTATGCCTCCTCTAAAGAAACACCTTGTGTTTGAAATATTTTGACAGCTCTGGGACCTTTATTTTCTCTAAATGATATTTAAGTATGTAACATGGTCCTGTGATAATTATACAACTTATTTTTCTGCCTGTCACTTCACTCTTATATTTAATCATCTTTCCTTTATATTGCAACATAAATTTTTATTTTAATAATGCTCCCTTTTTAGATCTTTTTGTTATTTTGATCCCTTCTTGGAAGAATTATTTTATTTGTATTAGCTTGATTAAAAGCTTTGAATATTACAATTCAAATATTTTTAAATCTGATTTTACATCTGACTAGATGACTCTTCTGCTCTGTACCTGATTATATTTTCTTTACGGTATTGAAGTGTGATAAGTTTCAACCTAAGTGAAATAAAAGGGATAGCATCTGAATTTACTTCAAATGCTGAATCCAAGTTTCTGTGTCAGTCCTACAAATGGCAATATTCATGTGAACCTATCAGTGAATCAAAACCTCATCCGGATCCTTATCTGACATTGTCATTCACTGTAGTGTTAGGAGCTAGCACTTTCTTGTACTTTAGAGAACTACTCTTCAGTAGTCTAAATCTGAACATGAATTTACAAACCTCCTCGTAAATATTACAAGCTATTTAAACATAAGGTGATAGATGACCTCACCAGGGAAAAAAAGGAAAAAAATGCTTGCTTATAATTTTAAGAAGTAAAATTTATTTAAAATTTTCTTAATTATAAAAATAGCATCAAAATATGCTGAAAAATTCAAAGATATGCAGAAGTATTCTAAAATGAAGGAGTCAATCATTGTATTCAAGGACCCCCAGCAGTAGAAATTTTGAGTATCTCCTTTCATCCATCTTTCTTTGCAAGTTCACAGCAGTGATAATTTAGTAACTTTAAAATATTAAACAGAGTAGGTCATTTTCACATCAAACCCATGTTCCTGAAAACCTACCTTCTATGTTGAAACTCAATCTGTCCCCAGGACTCTTCCGTGCTGGTGAAGATACATGACTCAGTGTGCATATGCATGAATACTGTATTTAATAGCTATAGTCATAACTATAATAAACAGCTGACATAGGGCACTTACTATGTGCCACGCCGTGTTCTGGGCACATTACATATTTTAATGCATTCAATCTTCGTAGTAACCCTATGAAGTAGACATTGTTATTGTCCATATTTGACAAGGAGGGGTATGGAGGGAGCCCCAAGGGAATAAACGACCCACTGAAGGTCAAGCAGCTATTAAGTGTGGAAGCCAGGATTTTGCTATACCGCCTCTCCTGAGAGACCTAACCACATCAAGCACAATTTTAAAATTCATGGAGGAGCTCTATTTGTACTTCTGTTGTGAGAGAAAATAATTCGTTAGTTAAGGCAAGAAAAGTCCTAGGGGACAATTAAGGCAGTAAATACCAACTGAGCCCAAGTCCCTGCTGCAAGGTACAGACTTCTAGAAATTCAGGAGCATTATTTCTGACACACACTAATGAATCAATGGAAGGTGGTGAATTCTACTAATTAGAGTTCACAGTAGCAATATAAACAAGCCCTAATGAATGCATCTGCTGGTTTGCAGAGAATCATTTGCTCTAAGTCCCTCTCCTTCCTGCTCGTTCTTTCTCCTCTCTCTTTCCCTCTCTCAGTATAAAAAGTAGACAAATTTGTTAGTTTTCTTAATGATATATCCTTATGAAAAAGCAAAAAAAAAGTTTTTCTATGGTGATTTAATTTATAGCTCAATATATGAAGAATTTTAGAAAGAGATCCCAGATTTTAAATGACCTTCTAAATACCAGCGTACCTCAGAAACTTAGCATTAATGGCCATGATGATGCGGGGTGTGCAGGTTTTGTATGCCTGGCAGGACACTGTCTCATGTGCTACATTAGGACTACACGTCCTGTCCCCATCTAAGGAACCTGTTACCTGTGAAGCAGGCGGTTGGGCAGCCCTGACCCAGCTCTCTGATCCTCACCAAAGCACTAAGATCCTTTTCTCACAGAGGACAAATGTAAATGTGTGTTCTTGCAGCTTGTTTTGGGGGACAGCCCTACCAGACCATCTGTGCATCCTTTCTCTTTGAGGAGCAGACTTGGAATTCAAACCTTCACTGTGGTAGTCCACACCCCAAAGGGAATCTTCATCTCTGCTCAAACAAATCAGCCCATAATGTGTAGACAGCATGATACAAAGGCAGAAACCCAGACAGATACCAAGACAATGGGCTACAATTAGCTCAGAGTGATTGAGAGATTTGACCCTGAAAACTACTGAAGTTATTTCTTATTTGAAAATTGGATTTTTTCCCCAGTTTTCTGATTCACAAACTATTTTAAACTTTTTATTCTTAACTACAATTTGAACTCTTTCCCTTACTTTCACAAGAACAGATCACCCTTACAACTAAATTGTTATATAGATCTTTAACATAGAAAATGAACACAGAAGAATTTGGGTTTTAGAGTCACCCAAAGTGATGTCTCATATTTTTAGAAGTACAAAAGAAAACAAAACATACAGTTCCATGAGCCAAGTGATGAAAAATATTCGTAGAAGCCCTGAGAAATACAATACTTCATATGCAAACACATAGCATTCTCTGAAAATATACCAGGCTATTTTGACCATGCTTCATGTGTATATTTAAATGATTTTGCAAGAATCATTTGCATCTTAAAGCACCAAGAAAATAATCAAGAAATAGCCACAGAAGGTTAAGTACATATCTATCTACAGAATATTGACCCTGAATGTTTCTTTCAATCAGTTCTGGGAAAATAACAGCAAAGCAATGAATAACTGTGGCTCTCTTTTTTATATACTTTTAGCAGACAGAGCAGCATGTGTGATGTGGGTATCTTTTTGTAAACTGGAAAGTTGATAAGTGTCATTGAATCATACACTGAATGTTTTTCTGTTAGCCAAGGCACATGAGTGTTATCTATTCAATCCCTACTTCCAAGAGCCCTGATGTTACTGTACTCTCAAACTCCAGCTGAAACCCCTTCACCTCCAGCATGGAAAGAGCTCAGTGTCTTAATTGTTTTACTAATCAACGCAGTGGACAGTGGAAGGGTATTCATAGGACACACTCCGAAGACCATGCATGGTGATAGTAGGAAGCCTTGTAGGAATGTTTGCCTTACAAATCAGTATGCTTGACCTGACACCAGTAGGGTTGGCAAAATTTTAGTGTGTTTCCTCCTGTGGGAACCTGGTTGAGCAAAGAAACCTCTCTAATGTAAAACTCACTTATCCAGAGAACCACCTGACCAAAAGCCATGTCTGTGCTACCTGAAGAAGCAGGCAAAACTCCTAGAGCTCATCGGTCCCTTTGTTTCCATTCCCTTCGATACCCTTCTCCAGGTACATCTGCTTGAGTTCCTTCTTGGAAATAAGATGCACATTTCAGAAACAAAACACCAAGACTAATCGAAAATTTCCTATCCAGCCATCCTTTTCAACCCAAAAAGGATGAAGCCACATTCTCTTCTGACCCATTCTGCTTTTGCACCCTTGTCCATGGTGGGATGAATTCAAATATTTAAGCAGTTCACGATCCTTGGGGCCTCATATACCTGTGTACACACAGAAGTGTTTGCGTCAACCCTTAGCCCGGCTCTGTGTGCCTGCTCGGGGGCTTAAACAGAGGGAGTCCCTGCCCTTTGCTGTGCAACTTCCTGCAGAGGTTTCCATAATGAGCCCAGCCGTTCTTCTCACCTCCTTTGAGGAAGGTTCAGAAAGAAGATTCATCTCTTAGTTAGCTTCAAATCTGCATTATTTCTAGACAGTGATCTCTCCTAGAAGTTTGCAAACACAGCATATCCTCCAGCCAACATAAATATCAGTATAATGTGCTTAATAATCATCTTTTCACCAAGAAAGAGAGAAAACCCCATAAATGTAGTCTTTAGGCTAGGCAAAGGGAATGTACTCCAGGCTCTCATGAAGATGTCCCATTTTGCATAAGATGAACTTAGTGACAGCCTAGCATCTAGCTCACAGACTAGAATTCCATGAATAAATGCTGTACCAGGCAGCGTTGTAGACTCCAAGGCTGGGGTAGACTTGTGGGTCTTTTCTCCCCACACTACCACAATTCCGCTTGTCACTCACCAGGAAGAGTCATTTACATCAGCTAATGTGTCCCTTAGCAAATGGTCAGGTAGTCACATAACGTTAACCCCGGTACAAGCCATCTTCCCTCTTACCAGCCCTGTTCACCAGTGCTATTTTGCAGTTTCTCTCAGCTGATGACCAGAACCCAGGAAGCAATCTAATTCTCAATTATCTTTGTTTCGACAGCATGTAACTCTTCATTTCCATTCCCTTTGGAAATATTTAGTCCAAATTTTACCTCATAATCACCCAGAGACTTAAACAGACACACAATGCCATTGTAAGTGACAGAAGATAAGCAATGGGATTTTTCAGTATCCTTGACTTAATATCAAAATGAGAACCGGAACAGGTTGTTATGAGCCATCAAATCTCTTAGAAGGATTAAATGTGGCATCCAATGTGTGAAAAATCTCCACTACTGTTTAATTAATAATAAAATGATGATGACAGTGTAGTCTTCTGACTCCTGTGGAAGTAAGGATATCTTTTTTTTTTTTTTTTTGGTTTTTCTCTGGTACCGGGAACCGAACTCACGACCTTG
>NW_004955421.1:23066729-23103231 GCF_000276665.1 Chinchilla lanigera | reverse complement strand
CTAAATCCCCAGCCCCTAGTAAAGATATCTTATGTACCAAGCCCCAATATATTGTGGACTGTCTTAGTGGCAGCTTCAGCTCCCACAGGCTCACACGAGGTGCGGAGTCTGATTTAGACCTGAGAACAGGCAGGACTGGTATGTGGAACACGTGGGATGGGGCTGAGCTTTTGCCTCCATTCTCCTTCCCCTATTTTCTCCAAGTCTAAATTGATAGTGTATTCACTGCGAAATTTCAACCTGTACAGGGCTTTGTAAGCATCCTAACACTGAAACAATGGTTCCCCTGAGCATGGTTATAAGTTGTCGTACTGTATGTGTTTACCATTTCCTTCTCCTGGGGACCTAAATGAAGATGCCACCCTGTGGCTGGGGTGAGGCCAGTATGGTTCTAAGTAAAAAGGTAAAAATTACAAGTTATTCACATCGTACTTACAGGAGCAAGAGCAACAGAATAGGTGTGTCAGGCAAAAGGCAAGTGTGAGCAAATGAGGTAAATGATTACTCTCAAGTGATGTCTGAAATAGCAGTGTTAAGATTTATGTTACCTGAAAAATTTGGCTTGTCCATAAGACAAGGAGTGCGCTCTACCTAAAAAGCGTTAGAACCAGAAAAGTGGATCTGAGAACAACTCTGGAAAAAGCAGATGGACATAGTTTTACCGGAATTATTGAGAGAATTGTCACAATATTTGTATTTCGCTGCTTTGTAGAAAGCTGAGCTCGGTGCAAAGAGCTGGCAGTGGAAGTCACTAAGGCCAGCCTGCTGTTGGTATCATTACCTCCCATGCCCCAGGGCCTTGGTTACTCACATCCAGATGTAAGGTGAATTCTGTTAAAAAATCAGCCAATGAGATTTTAGATACAAATTCATGCACAAACATGCCAAATGCCCCCGCACTTGATGGGTTACTGATTCTATGAGTGTTAAGAACCCTTGAAAATTCAGGGTGCTCAAAGAGCTTTGACTACTTTTGTTGAAGAAATATTGTCTCGCATAGTCTGAGTAGCACAGGCTGGTTGGAAATGCAATGACCTCTGCCAGCCCAACCCCCTCTGAAGAGCACCCAGCCTTCATTTTGAAGGCTGCCTCTCAAGAACACTAGTTCTGATGCCATGCATGGTGTCCTCTGCTAGGAGGAACGTGCTCGAAACCACGGCTTGCCTCTGCAAAAAGTGAGGTGTGGCCTGGAGAGGAATAAAGCTTGATTGCAGGTTCCAGCAGAGTGGGGCTCTGTCGCATCAACTTTGACAGATGAAGTAGAACGAAACATCCCGTGCTCACTCACCCCCTAGAACATGGTCAGTGATGATTTACTGACTGTTGCTTGATTAAGTATTTCCAGGTCTTTCTTCTGGAGTCAGAAGCGCAGGTTTGACCATCCTCCACATCATCAGTCTCAGAAGCACTTTGATCTGCACCCATTAAAGGCTCGGCCCTGTCCAAGGGTCGAACGGGCAAATTCAAACTGTACCCCACGGCCCACATTGGTACCCAGTATTCCACCCCCATTCCCCAGCCAGCCTAGGGTTTAAAAGTACACATCAACTACATTATTTTGACAGTCTTTTCACAAGTTATTGCAAGATAGAATAGGTTCTTCTGAAATTATCTAACCCATTTTTTAAAATTTCTATGTTTTCTTTCTGTCTGTCTCTTTTACTTTTAAGGAAATAAAAGTTAGGATTTTCTTTCCCCTAGGAAAACCTCTTTTTTGTGATGGAGTATCTCAACGGAGGAGACTTAATGTACCACATTCAAAGTTGCCACAAGTTTGACCTTCCCAGAGCCACGTAAGAGCCTTGTGAAGGGTTTGGGGGTTTTCCATGTTCTTAACAGTTTGTGCAAACTCAGCTCTGACAGAGCATTTTTCCCGTGTGATATCCTTTTCACCTCCTCATTCAGCATGTCTACAGCCCAGGGCCGGGTAAACCTTTGGTTTTATGTGGGTTTTTTTTTTCCGGTACCAGGAATCGAACTCAGGACCTTGTGCTTGCCAGGCAGGCGCTTGCGTCGCTGAGATATAGTAATGCATTACCAAACAGAGCAATCACTTTCCCTGTTTGTAAAACTGAAATGTGTGTCTGTTTTATTTCATTTCTCCATGTTTTGAAAACAGCTCCGTAGTTTCGTAAGGAAATGCCCCAGTTGTAAATAATTGAGCACAGACGCAAATATTTGCTCTTTGGAAAGAAGGCAATCAGGTGAAAAATCACGAAAGTCACCCGGAGATGAAGCTGTCAGCTGAGGCCTTCCGTGGGAAGCCCAGCGCAAAAGCGTAAAGCATCTGGCTTCCGGGGCAGGGGAAGGAGCAAACTGGAAGAGGCATTTGCTCAGTTTCAGAGGAAATCTTCCTCTTCTTTGACATCAAACAGCAATAGACACCAGCGAGAGGGAACAGGCGGTGTCTACCTGGTAGGGCCATGGTGAAGTCCCACGGGCACCTGCCTACACTGGCCCCCATGGGTCCTTCCTGAGGTCTAAACCCACTGTGAATTAGAGTAAAGCAAACTGTGCCATCGGGCTCCTCCGAAACTGACAGGCCCATCCAGTGTGCTTTGCTCAGTGCTAGCTAATGTTTTGCTCACGTCTCCATGAACACTTTGAGTGGCTTCGGTTGAAATGGTTTTGTCAAATCTCGGGGATAGCATGCACATATCTGATTGCCTCCAGGAATCCTCAGCAAAGCACCCAGAGGTCATTGTATGGGATTCTAGCAGCACAGAAATCAGTGGGCATTTTGCTAGAAAGGATTCGCTGATTGTCCCCCTGTCCTCTCCTGGTCTCATGCGTGAAGTCAGCCAGCACACATGCTGTCCACTTTATTCTGAATGCTTTCCAGGAGGAAGACCTTTGCATGCATCCATGAGACCCTGAAAGCCTCACCTCCAAGAAGCACCCCCCTTCTATCTCACCTTAGTGCCCCCGAGATATGTTCACTCATTTCCTTTAAGCCTGTCAACACTGAGATCAGTAACTTATCACTTTCCATCTTCTAATATCCTTTTGTCCACCTCTCAGACTGCATTTCTTGTGCAGGCCAAATATTGTCAACACGAAAATAAGCCAGCCAGATGTATTTGGAACCACTGCACATTGCAGGTCTATGGGCTTGAAGTCGAGTTTCTAAAAAAAAAGGATAACTGTTTTCCTACTATGCTATACCATTGTACTTAATGTCTGTGGACATTTTACCAGCAGAAAATGACAATGCAGACATTCTACTTTGTGAATAAGCATGAGATATAGGAGAGGCTGGTGTCAGACAGCAGCTCTGTTCCATACTCTCAGGGCTGTGGCTGGGTGCTCTGAGCCTTCATCTTCTCAAGTGTAGAATGGAGAACATCTTCCTCCTTAGGATTAAACAAAATCATGTGTGGACACCATTAGTCACTCACTGCACATGCATAAAACATCAGGCTGGCTTTGGGGCCTTTATTTTGTTCTGTTAACACATCCGCGTTGAACCTTGGCTCTTTCCCTTAGGTTTTATGCTGCTGAAATCATCCTTGGTCTGCAGTTCCTGCATTCTAAAGGAATTGTCTACAGGTAAGTTGTGCTTTTTGGAAGCAAATACTAAGATATCTGATTTCCTGTCCCACTTAATTTAATCATTGCACTTGAGTGATGTGAAATTACAAGTGAGTAAGATTTTATGTTAGAACACTGCCCATCCAGACCTCCTGCCAACCATGATTGCATGAAAGATGACTGGCTAGCAACCAGGTAAGAAATTAGTCTCCAAAGCAAGAAGGTTCTAACCTGATTTTGCTCCTTATTCTGATCCTTACTCCTATTCTCCCATCTACTTCCTTTCTCTCATTTCTTTCCAACACTCTCCCTTCTCCTGTCTTATCTTTATTTGCTCTCTCATTTGTCCCCTTTGTCCCTCTTGATTTTGTTCATATTTGCTTGCGCCACCTTGAAATACTTTTGAAATGTTCTCCTTTTGTGTTGAGGGTTTTTTTCATACATACATATAACGTATTTTGATCATCTCATCCCCACTGTGAAATAGTCTCTTGGTTGGGGGAGGGAAGTTCTGGGACACTCACCTCCTCACAAAATCCTGCTGTACTGTACCTCATAAAAGTGCGCAGAACACCTCTGGTGTCATCCTCCGTGAATCCCAAATTTCTGCATTCTATGATATCATTTCATGCTCTGCTGCCAAAGCCCTCGGATGAAAGCTATTGTACTTCAGTCTTCTTTCTTCTTTTCTCAAAACCCAGTTGTCACTTACTTAACATACAAATCTTCAAAGGCTTGGTTGTCAGGTTTCCAGCTCTCTGTAGATTAGAGGGGGAAATAGAAAAAGAAAAAGACAGGAGCTGGAGAGGGGGCTAAGCTGCTGAAACTCAGAGGGACCTCTTCTGTGACAGACTCGTAATGAGCAGGAGTCACCAGTAAAGGTCCGTTGTGCTCCACTCACATTGTTGAAGCAGCGAGCTGCATAGAGAGTTGGTTAATATCGAAGCTTTGGTGCTTACAATGTATACTGCCATTGTCTGTAAGTGCCCTTGCAGGAAGGACCTCGCCATTTCCAGAGCCTCCTGGAGTGAAACTACTGTATTTAGCATCACAGAACTGAAGACCTAGGGAAGCTTTGCAGAGTCGGGCTTCTTAAACAGGCATATATATAGACAGATTATGCAGGTGTTTTGTATCTTTTTTAATCTCCAGGAAATTGAAACTCACCTTGATCAGGATCCATAGGTTTTAAATTTTTCTCTATATATCTATAATGCCTGTGAATATCTAAAATATACTTGTACCTAGATGCTGAGCAGATTATATAGGATGGATGGATGGATGGATGGATGGATGGATGGATGGATGGATGGATGGATGCGTAGGCAGATGGATGGAAGGGAGAGGGGAGAAGGGAGGTATATGAAAGTGAAAAAATTCAAGATTAGCAAAAAGGACTGAAATCTAAAAGTTGGAAGATGGCTCCCTCAACCACATCTGTTCCTCCATACCCCAGTGCTTCTATCATATCATCTTGTAAATTATTGGACGCATACAACAAAGAGACAAATGAAGGTCTGCAAGTGGTAGTATTATCACAACAAACACATGCCCATTTTAGAGCTCTCATTCTGTCCATACATGGAAATCATGTTCTTTAAGGCTCCTTTTACAAAGTGCCGGGTTTATTCAGAATACTCATAAAGTTGTAGGAGATTTCTGAAAGGTATCATCAAACAGTTACAACTGAGGGTAGTCCTTGATCCTATGCTGCATGCTGACTGTCACAGACAGTGCTCTGCGTGTAGACAGGTTGACTGCAGAGCGTCAGTGCTGCTGATGTGCGATTGACTTGCTGTTGGGTGTTCAGCTGCTCATGTGTGATTTGAACTAAACTTTTAATTTGGCAAGCGATCTAAACAGGGTTTTATTAATTTCCTTCTTTTGTTTACATACAATTATGATTTGTTCCTCCATACCCCTGGGTTTGTTCACAAAAACAATATATTAGTTTTGAAGGGCTGCTATAAAAAAATTTACCACCCACTTAGTAGCTTAAAGAAGCAAAACTTTATTCTATCACAGTTCTACAGGCCCAAATTCTGAAATCAAGGGGCTGGCAGAGTCACACTTCCACCAAAGGCTCTAGAGGCCCCTTCCTTGCCTCTCCCAGCCTCTCGTAGCTCATGGCCTCCTCGGCTGTGGCTGCATCATGCCGGTCTCCTCCTCTGTCTTCTACATGCCCTTCCCTATGCATGCGTGCCCCCTGTGTGTCTCTTAGAACAACCCTGGAGAGACTTAACCCACACACAGCCCAGCATGATCGCCTTTTGAAATCCTTAATTACATCTGCAAAGACATTTTCTCTCAAAAAAAGTCACATTCTCAGAGTTCTAGGGGTTAGAACATAGCGATATCTTTGGGGACCACCATCCAATCCGCCACAAGCGGTTTTGTAGATTGTTTGCTGAATTAGACCCCTTTCTTAAGCATCATGGTGGCCACAAAGTATGGGAGGACCTAACCCCCACAAGCCACTTTCTGGGGTTAATATCATATAGTATCACATGAAGAGACCTAAGCAGGAGATTCTTTTTAAAAATCCAATGGAATATGATATAATTAAAAATATAAGTGCAAGGGGAACAGAAGATCTCTTCAGAACTGAGTAGAGGAGAGGGATCTGCCAAGAAAAATTTGCTAGCAGAAGGTAAATTTGTTAAGGGGGAGAAGCTTTGCTCGTGGAAGAAGGGACACCAGAGGAGACACAGAAATAATAAAGGGAAGGACAAACGGAAAAATACTAAACAAATGTCTCTAGGTTTAACTGAAAGCCGGTTGTTGGACAGTCACAAGACCTGAGGCCCTGAGACAGAGAAGCAGGTGCAGCATCACATGCTTTCACCACCTGCTATGGAACTGTAGAGGCAGTGACTTCTTCAAGGATGTCAAAGCCTTAGTTTGGGTTAAACGTAAAAATGTGGACCTGAAAAGCATTCAGATGATAAAAAGAAGAATATAGAACCTTAAATCTTAGACTATTAAAACTGAAAGGCAATTTAAGATTATATTTTACTGGTGATAAACTGGGCCCAACCCATATATCTGAGGCCACTTCCAAATGAATGTCACAAGGAGACCAGCAAGCAGGCACCACTGACCCCCTTTCATAGGAGAGTAACCTGAGACTCAGAAGGGGGAGCTGATGCAGCTGTAGGAGTCCACCATAAGGCCAGTTTAATCCCATGTGGCCTGAATGAAGAGCTTCACGTATGCTCACCACACAACTGAATGAGAGGCTTCCACATGATGTTCTGTTACATGTAAGCAGACAGGTGTTCACAAGGAAAAGCTAGGGCGCTGGACCCTGGATTCTTACCTCAGTCCTGATGCTCTGTGGGTTACAGGGAGGAATAGCCAGCATGGCGTGCCTCAGCTTTTGGCTGTATGGCATCTCCAGTCTGCCCCAGAGAACCTGGATGGCCCCCTTCCATCCTCGCTCTTCTCCCTGTGTAGGTCTGGCTTTGCAAGGTAACCTTTCTGGACCTTTCCTGTTCCAACTTACATCTCTCAAAGCTTCAGTGACCTTCTCCCTTACAGTCTCACACACATGTGGCCTGCTTTTGACAGTTGATTAAAAAGTTGACTTGAAGTTTATTATTCCTAGCCTGAGGCCTAAAGAACATTTGTTTTTAGAATCAGTTAAAATATATACTGGTAATTTCAGCAAAATCAGTTTTATGAATAAGATCAGGTGAGCTTGGCACAAAAGGAAGAAAGAGAAGGCCAAGGCTGGTTTTGTGTCCTTGACCCAGTGACCACCTATATGGTCTGGGATAAATCACATCACCTCTCAATGCTTTTGTTTTCTCATCAGAAAAAAAAAAAGATGAATAAAAATAATAATTTGAGATTAAAATTCTGTTGTAAGAATCAAATAATAAAATCCACATACAAACAAGAAAACAAAATACAAATATCAGATATTATATTCATTATTTTTATGATCTACATATAGCACCAGACCTACAGATCTGGCTTGCTAGAGATGACCCCAAAACCATCCTTCAGGCAAATTTTTAGAAACATATGTACATGGCTATAATTTATGCAAAAATTTCATATAAAAAAGAAAATGTTATCAATATAGCTGAGTATATTATCAGATAATGAACCTGAGGTTTGAGCATGGAAGTTAAATCTAACCTAGACTACGGGCTTACTGGAATATAATGTATAAGTCACAAGTGAAATGTGAAATTGCATGCGATACTGTTATCGGAGCCATCACATTATAACAAAGAACAAGCAACATGTATGTCCATCCTCGTGAAGTTTCCAGTTTAACAAAGGAAAAAGACAAATAGAAGTAGGAACTTTAGAAGGACATGAATATTCATGACCGGTAGCATAAACCTGCACAAACAGAAGTTAGGTCTCATTAAGAAACTGGAAGCAAGAAGGTAGACCATTCAGAAGCTAGGGTAGCATCTCACTTGTCATCTCCATTTCTCTTAGGACTTGTGTGACCTCTGTCTCTGCTCTTGGCCTGCCCACTTCATTGTTTCTTCTCTTACAAACTAGTCTTCTCTTTCTCCAAGGGCAGGCTGGAATCTATGGCCATACCAACCTGAATGTGCCCAATTCCATCCGAGGGCCTGCTAGAGCAAGTGACGTAGCAACTCTAGCACCTAACCAAGACACATAAGGGTGCCATATCACAACTCAAGCACCCAAAAACAAGGAAATTAAATGACCCAGTCAAATCAACCCACTAAATATTGCTTACTTGACCCTTTGAGAGGAGAACCTTCAAGCAAAGAGCCTGAGAAAGTCGTCATCTAAGAAGTGCGGCAAGGGATAAGAACAACGGCTACTGTTTGGGAAATATTCCACCCAAGTCATCTTAGCTAACTAGGAAGGGCAGTGGTCTCCATTATAGCCACATATCCTAGACTTAAAGAAAGAAAGCTCAGACATCCAAAGAAAGCTGGATATGGTATGACAATCTAGAATTTGTGAAATTCCATTGACTAAAATCAACAAGATAAAGTTTTTTTTTAATTAATGGCAAGTGAAACACTTGAATTATCTTTTAAAAGTCTATTTTGCAGATGCAGCATAAGAAACTGGGATAGTATGCATTTGTGTAGAAAAATACTTGAAGGCTTTGGGTTACAGTAAACCCACTACTGGGGCTGGGGATTTAGCTCAGTGGCACAGCCCCTGCCTGGCAAGCACAAGGTCATGAGTTCAATTCCTGGTACCAGAGAAAAACCAAAAATAATAATAATAATAATAATAATAATAATAATAATAATAACAGTAAACCCACTACTAACCACTGTTATGCTGAAGTTCCTGAAACAAGGATGCAGTATCTTAGGCCCTACAGCAAAAGGCAGAGGAGCCTCAGAGGAGGTGGTAGTGTCACCGAGTCTGCACCAGTCAGACCATCCAGCTGGAGAACATTGGTTCAGTTCTGAACAACCCCTCTCAGCAGGGAAACTGAAAAAGCCTAGATATTTGGAGTGTCCGAAAATCACATTATATGAGTAACAAAGTCCTTGAGCTTAGCGAAGCAAAGATGAGAGAAAACTTGCTGTCAGTTTCAAATATTTAGGGTATCTTGTGTCATAATAATACTATAAAGAAAGTCAGTAAAATCACAGGAAGGCATAACATGGCTGGTTTATTTTTAAAAAGTTATCAGTTCCACTTCCCTGAAAATAAAATGGGGTATTTTAAGAGGATTCTGGTTCTCTAAGGAGAGAAGAATGTATTGACATGACATCCTGTTATTGGGACATTCTGTTACTGGGAGCTGCTGGGTCTAGAGTGGCTCTTCTTCGGTGAGGAACGGCTCTTTCCAACTAGACTTGGAGTTAGGTGCAGTCTAACTTATTCACAAAGAAAGAAACAAAACATGATAGAAAATGGCATACTGTAAGTATATTTTTAGGCCATTCCCACTTCATCTTTACCTCCAGAAAAGGTTCTGGGTTCAGTGCTGGTGCTCTGCCTCCCTTATGTAAAATTGTAATCCTTGATAAATCCAAAAAAAAAAAATCAGCAGCAGCATCAGCCAGCACCTTCAGCAGTGGGCTGTGTCTGTGGCCACTTTGTAGCAATGGACCCATGTACATGTTGAACAGCATGAGACATTTCCCTGCACCAAATGTCATCAGCCCAAGAGGCAGTGCACTGCGAGCCCTCTCTTCACATCCAGACATTGTTTTTGAAAGCACCCTCTTAAAACCAAAGGATGCTGCCCGGAGGAGATGACCCCAGGCATGTATGCACTCTCTCACCTGCCAAGTCATGCATACAGGAAGTATGGATTATGCTCCAGAGAACCTACCAGTTGCTGAGTGGGGCATGCAAGGCAGAAGACTGTCAGGCCTAAGGCAGCTGCAGAGAAACCTGAGCATGAGCTGTGGGTCCAGGAACAAGCACCAAAGAGCAGCAAGGAGAGGGTGTGCTGAGCAGGGCTGTGGTCTGAGGGTCAGGTGGGGAGGAGGAGGAAGGGCCATCAAATCCCCCCCTGTGCATCCTATCCGGCCGTGATGAGACTAACTACCTCGTTTCCATGACAACATTCTTCTAATTGCATTTACTGAAGTGGGACTTAGCTTTGCTTTTGTTTTTCAGGGACCTGAAGCTAGATAATATCCTGCTAGACAAAGATGGACACATCAAAATAGCAGACTTTGGGATGTGCAAGGAGAACATGCTAGGAGATGCGAGGACCAACACTTTCTGCGGGACTCCAGACTACATCGCCCCGGAGGTAGGGATGCGCTGCCCGGGTGGTCCTGCGCCTGCCTTTCCCAGCGCAGCGCACCTGTACCAAGCTCTTTTTTCTCCCTGTCACATCAGGTGTTTTTCAGGATTTGGGTTCAAATTTTGCAAGACTTTTTTCAAATATTTCCTAAATGCAGCTGCAAATACGAGTTATTGCTTCATTTTACTACTCTAAGTAATGACAACACCTGCCAAGGGCCTGAAGAGTCCAGTACTCCCTTCCAGCTGTGGCTCTAACTCATCTCAGGCTGACAACATGCTCACACTGCTCAGACCAACCAGAAGCAGCAACTGGTGAAGAGCGAAGCGGAAACAGGTGTCCCACGGAGTGACGGGGTTTCCTCGCAGAGCGGAAGACCAGCTTGGCGATTTCCGTGCCTCTCCTTAGCAAGCGCTGAGTGCTTGCCAAAGACTCTCTGACCTCATTTCCCCTTTTATGCCACAGCTGTAACTGCAAACATTAAACAAGAGAGCTTCTGAAAGTTAAACCTCACAACCCCGAAGATTATAATAATAGTAAACAATAATGACCACTGCCATCCCAGCACCTTGAGGAACGGCGCTCGCTCAGAAGGCCTCCGGCCGTCCACCTAAACCCTCCTTTTACAGAAACTCCCGCAGCCTCCCAGCCCAGACTGGATTGGATTAGGTGACCGCCTCACCCTGCGGTGCTCCCCCTAACAGAGTTGCTCGTCCTGCCTGACTTTTCATCTTCAATTCTCCCTACACCGCTAAACGTTCACTCCAACGTCTGGTACTGCTTCTTACTCAGTTTTTTAAACTTTTTATTTTTAAATGATCATAGATGCACAGGACATTACAAAAGTAGCACGGAAACAGCTTCCATATGTCCCTTCACCCAGGTTCCCCAGGGCTCCATCCCACCTTGCTGTGGTGCAATATCAAAACCAGGATTCTGACACTGGTACAAAACAGATGTGGTGTTCTCATTTTTCTCACATGGGTGGGTTCAGGTGATCTTCCCTTTATATGCAAAGAACTGGTGCAGGGATTGGTTCTAAATAGCTTGAAAAAGAATGGATGGATGGCTGAATTAATGAGCATGTAAGTGAGTGACAGTTGTCTGAGGAAGGCAGTGACAGACCTCTGATTCCCAGGTAAAAAGTCTTCAAACAGCAAAGACTGTCACTGCACAAGTAACCCTGGCATCTGGAGTCTAAGAACTGTGTGGCTTTGCCTGTGATTGTGAGGTATTTAATTTTAATTTAACCTTGTTTAAAGGCAAGGTTGGGCTCTGTCCCAGAAGAAATTATGGCTTTTAATGTCAAGGACTTGTTGAGCTCACAGAGCTTCCTTCATTGATTTAATAACTTTCTGATATTAGAAATCTGTGCTTCCTTTGGGTCAGCACAGGTGCAGATAGCAGTGCTGGAAGCCATTCCCAGTTGGAAGCGAAGCCAAAGCTAATTAAGGGTGAAGTGGAGGAGACCTCAGAGCAAGACTCAGTTCAACAGTGGATTTCCTCGGGGGTGATTCTAAGTGTATCCATTCACTCAACACCGACCGCATCACTGTTGTTCCCAGCGGAGGTCTCCGCTGTCATCCTCTCAAGCTCCCAGAAGCTGCCTCAGTTTCTTTCCCTCCACTTTAAGGATCTTAACCTACCCGCCTTGCTCTTACTCATCCTATCAACAAACATCCTGGGCCATGTCCTTTCCTCGGCAAGCCTTCCCGGTTCTGTTTCCTTCTGAGTCTTCCAGAATTTATGTTCCGAGAGCCCGTTCCTCTTGCAGTTCCTCTCTTTCTCTCATTTTCAAGCATGCTTGTCTCCGTGCGATTTCATGCTTGGCCCTCTTCTCTTCTTACTGTATGTTCTCCAGGAGATTTATTTATGACAGTGGTTTTGGTTCCAGAACCAAAATGGCGAGCCCAGACAGCTTGGCTCAGACCCGGAAGTCTGTGTTTCTGCTTGCTATCTCCCGGTAAATGTCAGGAGCCTTCCAGGTTAACAGGTCCCAAACCCACTGTCTCTGCTGAACTCATCTACACACCTTCTTTTTTTAACCTATCTTGATTAATCACATGTCATATGTCCAGTTGCTCACATAGAAAATTATGAATTTTTTTCACTCCTCCAATCTTGTGACCAACTTAAGATTCTCCCTTTATTCATTTTATCAAAAAGAACCCCTTTGGTTTACTACTGAAAGACTGTCCAGTTCCTTCCCAGGCTTACTGTGGCTGGCCTGGCCTGAGACATTTCACATGACTTCCCCCCATCCCAATTCATCACTACACAACTATTCACATTTTTAAACTTTTTTTTTTTTTTTTGGTTTTTCTCCGGTACTGGGAACCGAACCCATGACCTTGCGCTTGCCAGGCAGGCGCTTTTGCCGCTGAGCTAAATCCCCAGCCCCACATTTTTAAACTTTTGATCACGCTCCTGCATTAAAGAAGCATCCCCAATATGAATAGTACAGAAATATCTGTGCTTGATTAGAGTGATGAGATTCAATCACTTTTTTTGTAAATCTTACAAACCTGATTTATTTACCCCAATTTTTGATTCTCATGGCTATCAGAGCTGGAAAAGATACTTCACAGAGGTGTAATATGAAAAAAACCCTGTAATATAAGGCAAGCTCATCACCAACAATTGTGAATTTAGTATCTAATTCAAAGCAATGTTTTTGACACACTCAGTTATTTTAAGTCAACCTCTTGTTGACTAAAACTTAGCTAATGAGATCTTCGCTGTGTTTAATTTCCTCACACACGACCGGCCAAGAGCTTATGCAAAGAGAGAGACATCAGTGATGCTATTTTCTCAGGCTCTGCTTATGTTTCCATTATTTGTGTCAGTCTTACCTTGAATCCAGATGTTCTGTTTGCATTATTGTTGCCACATTACCTTCAATCCAAGCCACACTGCAGAGAACTTTTTAATTACTTGCCATATGGTGCAAACTTTAGTGAACACACCATCCAGAACGGTAATGCACCTTAGGGTTCATGGAAAATAACTCACCACCAGGTGGCCACCAAGCTGCTTCTGAGGTGGGGCTTCCCATCCTCTCCTCGGGATACCTCATTTGCTACTCACATTTCTAAATGAGGCTGTTAGGGTCACTTGTACAGCACCTATTGGTGGAGACTCATTTTTTTTCATTTGAGATTTTTTAAATGAATATAAACCCAGTTCTCATTTTCTTCCCGTGTCTCGTGGAATAACCCGGTCACCCCCAGTTGCACCCACCTCTGTAAAGGCCGTTCACCTACCCCATTTTCAGGTTTGCTTGTGGAAAGTGCAGACCTGTCACTACAGTGCTCTGCATCTTCAGGAAGTCTTATTAACAACTGGGTGGAAGTCAAGATCCTGACCAGGGTTCCTGATGACAGGTGCAGTCTATCGAAGCGTGTACCTTACCCTCGTGAGCCATTCTGCGCCACCTCTGCCTCGACACATCCTGTCCCCTTGGCTGTGGTGCTCCCCGTGCCTCCCATCATCGTCTCCCTGAAGATCCCCCCGGCTTCTAGGAGAGGTCTGTTGTTCCCTCCTGGTGCTGCTGGAGCACATTGTCCCCAGTTGTCTGATGTGCTGGAGACCAAGGTGACCCGCTCGGTGCAGTCTCTTCCCAGGGGCTCAGAGCAGCCCTCCCTGCACTGTTCGCTGCGGGACGGCCAGGTGGGCGCGTTCCCCCGTCCACCTCAACCCCGCTCTGGTTCTTCACCTCTGAGGCTCTGTCATGGACTACCTTCTCCAGCCTCTTCTTCTCTTCCCACAGAGTCCTCCCATCCTCAGGTCCCCACCCCCGTGTTGTCTACCGTGGGACATTTTCCTTCGCCTCTCCTTCACCCACCGTCCTCCCCGCTCAAAAGCAAAGCACAGTCGGAGGAGAGTGGTTCCTCTCTGCAGCCTCGGCCGTGTCCCCCGTGCGAGGTCCTCAGCACCGCTGCTCTGGGCTGTCTTTCTGCCTCTGTTTTTCTTCTCCTCTATTATAGTATTCCGCTTCAGAGAAGAGACCCTCTGGGCAACCCACCTAAGGAAGGCACAGAGCTAAAGACACAGGAGCACAAACTAGCTGAGCCGAAGACCATGGAGCGCATCTGGCAGACACATCTCTGCTCTCAGGAGAACTCAGATCGCAGATATGAAAGCATTTCAGAGCGCCATCAGGAGCATCGCCTGAAAAACAGACTGTGCTTCCCACAGCCCGAGTCTCCTGAGACCCCGCGTTCCTCTCCACAGAGCCGCCGTTCTGCCGTGTTCCACTCGGGAGTGAGGAGGGTCTACCGGGTACGGCTTGAGGCTCAGCTTATTCTGACAAACAGTAAGGACCCAGATACACGGGAAAACGTACAACTTTCTACTGCAGACCGTCAGCACAGTTAATCCCCACTGGATTTCGGTACCTAAATACAGTTCTTGGAAAAGGTCAGGGTCACACGGAAGCCAAATCAGTACAGGTCCTGATTTGGACCTGGTCCTGACTGGTCCCTTAGCGTCAGAGCAGCGCTCGCCCCAGCGTGTGCGGATGCGGACCGGTGCAAGACTGCAGCCCTTAACGCACCCGTTCGCGGACCGCGGGAGCTGCAGGTCTAGACCGCGGAAGGAAAGAGAAGGACCTGTGCCCACCGTCAGCACTTTCCTGGTGTCTCCAGCTTAGAGTGCTGCTTTGGAGGCTGCGCTTTGGAATTCTTAGGGTAAAGATGGACGAGGAAAAGAAGGAGACAAAAGAAGAGATCGCGGGAAGCTGGAGCTGGCTGCTCTCTGAGTCTACCCCGGGCCGCCCAGCACTCTGCTCCAGCACCGGGCGGTGTGCGCGCCGGAGCGCGGCAGAGGCGGAGCCGGAGACAGCGTTCTAAGACGACAGGAGTGGTGACCTCTCCCGAGGCCGGAGTTGAGAGCACAGCCTTCATGGCACTCACCGCACACCTGCAGTGGGACGCTATGCCCCGAGCCAGTCTCCCGCAGGGAATTTTTCTAAGCAAAGGCACAGTATCTGCAAACGCCTCTCACACATTCGCGCTCCGTGGGCTGCCATTCTGTTCTGTGTATGAATCTGCACTTTGATTTTTCCTCCTAGTGCAAGAATGAGATTTTTATGAGCATCCCCTAGCCTCGAAGGCTTAATTTCCACCACAGCTGTCTCCTGTCCTCCAAATTTCATTTGTTCTGCCAAAACTAAGCGATTTACAAAGACGTGTTGCTCCGAGGGGGTTTCTTTGGTTCCCCCTTGTGGCAAATCCTGGGAAGTGCGTGTGAATGTGGCCGGTCACTAGGCATATCTGGACTAAGATTATTTGTGTTGTGTGGTGTGTGTGCTCTGCCTCCCAACAGCAAACAAAGGAGTTGCTGAAAGTCGGTACACCAAACCTCTTTTTTTCCAGCTAGGTGAATTGGTAAAAGGATCGAAATTTGTAGAAAGTCAGGTAGCATTTCAGACTTCAAATGTTCCCTGGCAGAGAAGGCAAATCAGTTCTTCCTAGAACCTGCTTGATAACTACATGTAGCTTAAATAAATCTGTGATTTCTGGGCTTGAGCAATCGTGATTAGAAATTTGACTCCTGAACTGAACAGCTGCGATGAGCTCAGCTCTGAGGGTAGGACTTGGGCAGGCAGTGTCTTCCGAGGCTGACTTCCTACAGAGGTTTTCTGCAAAGATTCAAGACAGCAGAAGTCCGGCTTCGTTTAGATGTTTGTGCCAGGGGTACTGGGAAACTTAAATCACATATCAGCTTCCTTAGGCCCGATATTTGCCACCCAAGTCCTCCCATTAGAGACGAAAAGATGAAAGTTAAGGGCGTGGTTTAACTGTTTCTCTTCAAACCAGAAGCAAAGTGGAAATTGAAACTCTAACATGTTTACTCAAACTCACAAATTTTGGCATTGTGAAGGCATTTCTACCCTGTCATGGGTTTGTCACAAGGCAGTTTGCAGTGCGATCTTTGCTGACACCATTTGTTACCGTCAGCACCCACGATGGACTGACTGCCCTGGAGGCGGCAGAGCCTCATCTGTCGTCATCGTCATCTGTTAATTGCGTCTTTGCCTTTCGGTCGCACAGATCTTGCTGGGTCAGAAGTACAACCATTCCGTTGACTGGTGGTCCTTCGGCGTTCTTCTCTATGAAATGCTGATCGGCCAGTCACCTTTCCACGGGCAAGACGAAGAAGAGCTTTTCCACTCCATCCGCATGGACAATCCCTTTTACCCACGATGGCTGGAGAGGGAAGCCAAGGACCTGCTAGTGAAGGTAAGAAGTGAAGTCAAGAGCATTTTCTGTGATTAGCGCTGGGTTTTTCTGTTTCATATTTCCATGAGTTTCCAGATTCTAACCTGTATGTGATAGGACACACACTCCTTGCCCCGAACTGGATTTAAATGGGATACACACTAGGTGCTGTACCTGAGGCACAGAAGTGAGTTTAAGATACACCCCTCTTGTGCTCCATCTATAAAAGAAATGCCCAGGAACTAGTTCTGTGACTCTTGACTGTCCTTATACATGGAGATGCAGGTGGCCCATTGGGCAGTAACAGTTTGGGACTTAAAGCTTTTGTTTCTTATATAAAGAATATTCACTGCAGTTCATCGCTTTCCTGACCTGCTTGAAACATTAGACAAGATGCATGACTTTTCAGCTCACTGTCGGGTACAAAACAAATCTATCACCCCTCTTACATTATAAAACACTGTCTCAGTTAAGAAATTAAAACTGTCCAGTCCAAGATATTAGTTGTCATATCGACCTTGATATACAGCCGTGAGTCCTGCTGCCTTTCTTTTTGTCTGAGCAGCTGCTCACCTTTGGAGAAGCAACTGTAGTTCGGTGGAATGTGTCCTTGTCTCCGTCCTTTCCAACTCTCGAATTTGCTTCCACCAGGTTGAAGCCAAGAGATGCTGAAAAGATAAGGAAAAGAAGGGTTCTTATAGGACTGGCAGGCTTCACGCTCTGAACCTGGCAGGTGTTAAAGCTAAGACTTTTGTGGGGTACTGTGTAGGTTCTTTGGAAATACTTATGCTTGAGGACATTTTTTGCTGAATCCTTTGACATATAAGCTGGTCGCCCCATTCCTAGCATAGGTACTATACCAAAACCAGCTAGGCGGCACTTTCTTCCCAGTTTGCTGCCTGCCCAGCATATTGTCTTATATACTACTTAAAATGTAGACCATCTCTGCTCTACATGCCAGCCTGTTGTGCCCTAGAAATACTGATGCATCCTTCACCAACAAACTCTGAGTGGGGCGATTGTTACATAGTAGCGATGCCCAGAATTTCCCCCTAGAACAGAAGTGAGACCTCCATCCATGGCAGTCCAGGCGAGGTAGACAAAGCTCTGGGAGTCACGTGCTATGAGCTAAGCACTCCCAAGGCAAACAGATGTAGACTAGGAACACCTGCGAGCCATCATTAAGAATTTGCATTTTCAGTCGATCTCCTCTTCTAAGGATACAGAACACTGTCTCCATGGTAAGAGTGTAAGAAGTTGTAAGATGGATATAAATTAGGCCAACACAGCATGCCAAATCGATATAAGAATAGTAAGTCCCCGACTTATGTACTGTGCTGAATCAGAAAACATTTGGATCAGAGAAACCCACCAGTGGGACCAAGAGCCCAGCAAGCCTGACTATGGACCAAGAAGTAGACCAAGAATGTCAGTGCTTTGGGAAAGACATTGCTTTCAATTGCAGAATCTCATCTGGAAGCTGAATCAAAATTAGCACTTAGGGAGATCATTTTTAGCCTGTTCTCACTATATTAAATATGGGAATAAGATTCTTCAACATCATATATCAGTGGGTTTTAAGTCAAAACTTTGGAAAATATTTCCAGGCCTGTCTTTTTTTTCTCTTGAAAAACTGCTTGGAATTAAATGTAAAGGGTATGACACATCCATGTCTCCAGTGCAAGTGAGAACTTGTCTGCAGTACTCGAAATGCTGAGGTAACTCCAGGGCTGTTCCTGGGAACCAAAGCCTTGAATCCGAGAGGTGCTGAAAAATCCCCCTCAGTATGCCCAGCCCAAGGGCAATGAAAGTGGGTATTTAAAAACCTGAGCCTGTTCCCTTTGCGTTTCACTTCCTATGAGCCAGAGAAGCAATAAACTAGCAAACTCCCTGAATGACCAGTTAAATTCACTTTTAATGACTGAACAAAATCCATGTAAAATGAAAGCTAATTTCAAAAGTAACCAATAAAAGCAATGACAGCAATACAAGTAAGCTAGTGAGACTTGATTGTAAGGTTTTATTTTATATAAAGGCAAGTGCAATCATTATTTCCATTGGTACATTCACCTTACCCTTGGCTCTGTGAAGGACTCTGTGAAGCGTGCATGTCATCCCCGGCTGCTCTAACAGGGCACCACAGGCTGAGCAAGTGGAATAACTGACATTTATCTCTAACAGTTCAGGAGGTCACAGTTCGCTGTCCAAGACCAAATTCAAACAGGATCCCTTTCTGCTGAGGGCTGTTTTAGTGGCTTAGAGATGTTCAGACCTTTGTGTGTGTGTCTCATATTACCATGTAAGCTTATGGTCAGGCAGACAGACAGACAGGGCAGAAGTGTTTGTACCTTTCCATACATGTGACAAAATGCCCTAGACACACACATCATGCCAGACAGACAGACAGACAGAGAAAACACTCTGATCTCTCCTCTTTACAGAGAAACTAACCCTGTTGGACTGGGGCTCCTGCCATATGACCTCATTTAACCTTAACAACTTTTCTGTAGTCTCTATCTGTAGTCACAGTGGAGGTTAAGGCTTCAGTGTGTGAGTTCTGAGAGGCTGTAACTCTGTCTATAGCATGAGAACCTGGGGCCAAAAAAATAAAACCCACTGGAAAAGAACAACGAAAGAGGTTAGGGTGGCGGCTCTTTCAGGGGGCAGAGGGCACTTTCACACTCAAAGGCTGTCTTCACATGAGTCCCAGAACAGGAGCCGGGGTCTAGGCGCAGACCCCAACTCCTGCCAGCACCCTGGAAAGACCAGCCGTCCTACTGCACCCCTCAGTCCATCTCAAGCACAGCATCCGGGAAGGCTTCAGGAAAGCGCAGGGGATGGAGCGGGCTCAGAGGCTGGGTAGAGCTCACCAGAGGTCACTGTGGAAGGAAGTTGCAAGGTGATGATTTCCAAGAAGAGAACGACTGGGTAGAAGGAAAGAATTACTTCCAGTTGGGGGTGAAAAGATGAATATTTATGTGTACAGAAACACAATCAGCAATTACTAGGGACAAAATATTGATACTCCAAACTACTTGGATGGATCTCAAGAGCAAAGAACCAACTTCTAAAGCTCATGTACTGAGTCCATGGGTGTGACCTGATGAAATGACAGCACTGCAGAGATGGAAGTCAGGCTAATGGTTGCCAGGGATTAGGAGAGCTGGGCAGAGGAAGGGTAGGACCACAAAGGGGAGGCAAAGGGGAGAGCTGCATGGTGGTGGAAGTGTTTGTACCTTTCCATGCATGTGACAAAATGCCCTAGACACACACATCGTGCCAGTCCCAGCTCCTAGTTCTGATACTGTGCTGAGATGTATCCACTGGGAGGGACTGGGTGAAGGACACACAAGGCATCTCTGTGCTGGCTTCTCAGTGTCCTATAGATCTGTTATTTCAGGATGAAAAGCTTAAGAACAACGCTAAATGTAAGGTTAACTGCCATGCAAATGCAAGAAGAAGATATGCGAGAATATCAGTGACAGAGGATAGACTTGCAGCAAGAGTAAGAAATGAATTTGGTTGGGAAGAGCAGAAACCAAGATAACCAAGGACAAAGAACAAAGAAGCATTAGGAGGGAAGAGGGTTTCAAAGCCACCTGGAAGAGCTGAGCATAGTATTTCTCTTGTCTTGAGCATATTCCAGCAATGAAGCTGATAAAAGTTAGTTTCCACCATGCAGTTTGCTGTGGACAAGACTGGTTTCCATTTTTATTTCTACTCATCAGCTGTTCATCACTTTGACCCAACCCTGTATACATCCTTAGGCCCCCTCTCTGCAAAAAATCCAAGGTAATACCATTTATCCAGAATTTCCTCTGAGACTTCCCAGGATGTAGTGAAACCCAGAAGTCATGGGTCCTCTGGAAAAGCTAAACAAGGCACCATTTCGTGACATCTGCTCCAGCATCAGTACCAGACCGGGTCCCCTTAGCCCTCATAAGACACGATGTATGCAGCAGTCAGGAGCGGCTGCATTCTGCTGCGAATGACAGCTGGGACGCTGCTGTCCAGCTGATTGATGCCCAAGAAATACCCTCCCCACCCCACTTGTCCATCCATGAAGTCCTGTCCATTTGTTTGAAAATGATGGGAAACTAATGATCTTGAACAGTCATCTGTCTTCCTTCTGACAGAGAGATATATCTGAGAAGGAGCCAAGGAGGGAGAGTAAATTTCAGGGACGACCTGTCGCAGAAGCTGGTGGTCGTCCTCCGGAGCGAGGAGCTGCTCTCTGGCCCAAACTGTCGAGTAAATGAACTCCAGCTACATCCTGGCCATTTGCGCAAGTGCATTCTATTTCCTATAAATGTCAACCATCCTTCTGCCAGCTTTTATGGAGAAAAGCAAGTCTTTCTTTGCGAATTTGACCTCCTTGTGGTATCTTTCCAGCCGTGAAGCCATTGTGCCGGGCGTCTTCAGGACCTGCCACCCTTAGGAACATGGGCAGGTCTCTGCTTCAGGTAGAAAGGATAATGGTTCGCTGTTGTGTGTAAACTAGATAGAATATTGGACTTTAGGGCTAGACATATTATCTTCTCATTACTCGTTTCACTTTTTAAATTATTTTTTAAATCTCAGAGGTAAGTACATCAAGCTCCAGAGGCACTCTATTGTGATTTTCTTGATACAAATAGCACATTTCCTGAAAAAAGATCTAATGTAAAACCTAGCATGGTGAACACTTAGCAAGGGGAGTTACTTCTGACTTAACTCCTGAAACACTTCACTATAACATCAGCTAGTTTGGAGTCCATTCTTAAGGCACTGAAAGCTTTTTTGTTGTTTTTTTTTTTTTTATTGGTATATATTTGCCAGACATAATTATACCATGCATCATAGGGATACATAATACAACTTTTTGGGTTTTGTTTTTTTTTTTGGTCTTTTTGAGACAGGGTCTCCCTGTGCAGTTCAGGCTGGCCTTGAGCTCACTTTGTAGCCCAGGGTGGTCTCGAACTTGCATTGATCCTCCTGCCTCAGCCTCCCAAGTGCTGGGATTGCAGGCCTGCACCACCACGCCCGACGGGATACATAATATATCTTAATTCCTCCTTTTTCCTATTCTTCTCCCCCCCCTTCGATCCTCTTTGCCCTCTCCATTCACAAAAATTTCATTTCCACTTTTTCCCTTCCACTGTGTTTTTAATCCCTTTTCCCTTCCCTCTCCCTAATCCCTTTTTCTCCTTCCTCTTTGAACATTTGAACATTTTCTTCCTACTTCCCAGCACCTATCCTCCATCTACCTCTTTATCTACCCTTTGGGTTTCTCACACAACAGAAACAATGTGATACTTAAGCTTGTGCGTCTGATTTATTTCACTTAAAATTGTGGTCTCAAGGTGCATCCATTTACCTACAAAAAACTCAAGATTATCCTTCTTTATGGAACAGTAGTACTCCATTTTTTATAAATATCCCTTTTTCTTTATCCCTTCATCTGTTGATGGGCATGTGGGCTGTTTCCAAGGTGTAGTTGTTATAAATTGTGCTGCTATAAACATGGTATGTGTATACTATATCTCTGTGGCGTGATGCTTTTAACTCTTTCAGGAAGATACCTAGAAGGGCAACAGCTGAGTTTAAACATTCTATCTAATCTTATTGTCATGGTCTGTGTCTGGGTGTCCTCCAAAGCCTCGTGCAGTCATGGGGCGGCTTCTAGAGTTTATGACTGATCCATGAGCCAGTGTTGGGATTTTGAGTGTGCGCGCAGCACGCACCCTGGGGCAGGTGGTTTGCATACAGTGTAAGGGAGGGAACGAGGCTGCTTGTTTGCTGCTCCACCCTTTGTGCTCTTTTCGGCCACTGCTGTTTTCGGCCACAACAATCGGTTGCTCTGTGCCATGTGCCCCTCTGCCTTGGATTCAGCCAAGTATGGACTGAAACTGCCACAGACTGGGAGCTAAATAAACCTTTCCTTCCTTAACTTTGGGCATCAGGTATTTTGCCTCAGCAACAAGAGAAAAGTAACCGAGACACTTGTTTCCTGGAAATGTCCTTTAGAGGTAGAGGTCAATCCTTTATTGTGATCATTTCTATGGAAGAGATACGGAGCAAGTCATTTATTCTCTGTGCTCTTTAATGATCAGTCTGCTTTTCTATCTAGAGATTCATTGGATTTTGTTTGTTTGTTTATTTATTTGTTTGTTTGTTTTGAGGCAGGGTCTACCATGTAGTTCAGGCTGATCTTGAGCTCACTATGCAGCCTAGGCTGGCCTTGAACTTATAGGGATCCTCCTCTCTCAGCCTCCCTGCTGGGAATATAGGTGTGGACCACCATGTGTGGCTTGGTTTTTGAACCTACAGAAAAAGACATATATTTTACTGTGAATTTGGTGCCTTTTCTGTATGCTGAAAACAAGAGGCTGACAGAAGATGGGACAAAAGATGCATGCCCTGCAGGTAAAGTAGAAAGGGCATATTCACTTATTCTTCCATGAACTGAGTATCTGCTTTGCACATGGCACTATGCTAGAATCTGTAAGAAACAGAAGTAGAAATGGTGCCTGCCCCCCAAAGCTTACCATCCAGTAAAACAGATTTGGAAAAGCAAATCCAAGGTACAGATTTCTGTAGTGGAAGATGTTCTATGGAGCACAGCAGAGAGACCCCCTCCCTCTCCCCCGCAGAGTGGGAAAGAGGCTGTGAACCACTGAGGCTCTGCTCCTGGTTGGGTTTACGATCTGAGTAACTCACAGCTACTCTGGGCTTCAGTTTCCTTAACTGTCCATCAAGATAACACAGTACCTGCTTTCTACAACCCAAGTGTATCAACTGGTGCATGGAAAAAGAAGGTGTAGGTTTTTTTTACACAATGGAGTACTACTCTGCTATAAAGAAGAATATGATCAAGACACTTCTAGGAAAATGGGTCCATACTCTTAAGTGAAATAAATGGGACACACATGTGTAAATACCACATTGTTTCTTTGGTGTGAGAAACTGAAAGTGTAAATAAGGACCAAAATGTATAATAGGTAGTGTGATATAGGGAGAAAATGTTCAAACGGGGAGGGGAACAGGGAAGAGGGGGAGGGAGAAAGGAAAGACAGGAAAAGGAAAATAAATGAGAAGAGAAGGAAAAATAAATTTTAAAACTTGTTTTTCAAATTAGGATAAGGGCACAAAGTTTTATTAAATAGGAAAGATAAGTTCTGAAGATGTTTTGTACACCATGGACTACAGTCAGTACTGTATACTTGAAATTTTCAAAGAGAGATTTTAAATGTTCTTATGACACAAAAAGATAGGTATGTGAAATGATGAATATGTTAATTAACTTGATGTAATCATTCCACAATGTGTAATAGATATATATAGAGATATAATACTTTCAAGATAAATAAATGAAATAAAATCAGAATGATCTCATTGAGGCATCTTGCACAATACCTGATTCTCAGAGAACGGTGGTTGGAATGAACAGTGTGTAACCAGTCACTCGGCCATGACTAACTTGAAGAGGAGAAAGCTGTCAGTGAAGGTGACCGAAGAAGGGACGATATAAGTAGAGCCCTGAGAGATGGGGCAGGATTTACAGATGGGAAGGACTTGCCAGTAAAATCTGAGGAGAGGTACCTCCCTGAAGATGGAAAGTCATGAAATTTCAAAAGGCAGGTGTTATACTCAGCGAGGGGAAATGTTCGGGCAGGAGAGCATATGTGTCTTAGTGTCACATCACAGAGATCCTTGTGTGCCAGCCTCAGGACTCGGGCACTCAGCTCTGGAGATCACTTTGACTGAGCTCTCACTGTTCAGATGAGGACCACTCTAGTCTGAATCAGAAATGTCCCCGAAAGGCTCATGCGGTAAAATTTCAGTCTCCACCTTGGCCTGTTGGGAGTGAGGGGACCTTTAACAGGTGGGGCCATGTGAGAGGTCTTAGCCATCGGTGGTGCTGCCTGGAAAGGGGCTGTGGGACCCTATCCGCTCCTCTTCATCCTCTTTTGCTTCCCAGCTGTGATGAGGTAAACAGCTTCACTCCACATGTGCTCCGCACAGGATGTCCTACCTCCCTACAGACCCAAAAGCAACGCAGCCAACCCACCATATATAAAAATAAACCTTCCCTTTCTATTAAGTTGATTATCCAAGGTATTTTGTTACAGTAATGGAAATCTGACTAAAACAAAAGGACGTTGAGACTCAGAAATTTACCCAAGGCCATGTGAATAGTAAAGCTCTTGGATGACAGTCTCCACCATACACAGATTTTATAACAAGCTGCTTCAGAAGCCTAGATTTGCACAGAGAGTCCTCAGTGGCTGCTGTACGGTAAGGGGAGGGAGGAAGTTAGGACAGTGCTGAGAATACCCCAGTCAGATATATGAGGGGGCTGCATGAGCACTGGATTTTAAAAAAGATTCTTCAAATTTAACCCAAAAGATTTTACCTTTCTACAGCATTTTGTTTGGTCTTTGTATTTTTGGTAGAGAAGAGCTCTAAAGGTTTTCAGTATTAGATAACATAAGTAAAACAGTGTTTAGAACTCATAAAGCAGTTGTCCTTGTAGCTGTAAAAGCAGGAGATGGTGGTCACATCCTTGACAGAACCTCCAGGAGAACCACTGCATTTCCCCACGATTTCAGATCCTTACCCTCCTAAAACCCCCGGTAACCAGTCACTACTTTATAAACAAACACCTAGCTGGTATAGGGATAAGGGATAACTGCTGCAGACACCCAGTGGACCTGTTACTTCTCTAGCTTAATGTTTAGACTCTCAAGTTTCTTAACGCACTTGACAGTTTTATTAAAATTTGAAAAGTTTCTGTGTTTCTTTCCTGCCTTTCTAATGTCCTACAAGGAAAATACCTATGTACCACTGTAAGAGATGAACTTTGAATCAAATATTACTCATCTAGCAGGGTGGCAGAAGTCAAGAGTGATGCTCAAAACTGGGTCAAGAGGATCACAAGTTCAAGCCCACCCTGGGCAATTGAGTGGCTTAGCAAAACTTTGCCTCAAAATTTTAAAAAGGGGCTAGACATATAACTCAGTGTGAAACCCATGGGTTCAATCCGCAGTACTACAAGGGGGAAAAAAAGGGTGATTTTCTGTACATGGATACCTTGCAGAGTCCCAAGCTAGTATCTGGGACTACTTCATATTATACCCAAGTCCCGTAGCACCAGTGTCCTAGGAAGGCAGCTTTGTAAGACAGCATACACGATTGATTGTCAATCAAATAACAAATAATTACTCTATGCTGTTGAATTTTACAGATCAGGAGTCATACTGCACAAATGCACGTGCAAGCATATGTGTGTCCATATACATTCATGCGTGTTTGCCTGTTTGTGTGTATATGTACATGTGTGTGCATGTATGTGCCTGTGTCCTTACACGTGCATTCTTATGCATGTGTGTCTGCCTTTCCTTGTGCTGTTGTGTGAGAGTGTCTGTCTTAGTCACTTTATCCTTGCTAGGACACAGCTTACTGAAACAGCTTACAGGAAGAAGGGTTTATCTTGCCCCGTGTTTTAGAAGTTGAGTCCATCTGTGGCAGGCCTGAACCCAGAAATAGCATGGGAGAAGGGCCTGGGCAGAGGAAGCAGCTCACAGCATGGGGCCCAGGCTGCAGAGAGAGAAGTGAAGAGGCAGGGAAGAGACACACCCCTCCATGGCCGCCTCCAGCCCCACGGCACTCCTGACAGCAAGTCGGCTGCAATGCCCTGCAGGCAACCACCTTCAGCAAGCCCTGCCTCTGAGCACAGGAGAGTTTGGCCGATCACTCTTGATCTGAACCCTGGTAGTATAATTCAAAAATACAGGGAATGTTCTGCCAGGTGCTATCCAAAGGAAAGTCAAAATGACCATGAAAGGTAAATATTTTGAATCAATTCCTGACATCAAGGCAGCTACAACAGCGCAACTAAAGATACCCGTGGAAGAGGACTCCAGAGCGCCTTCAGAAAGCAGCAAGAGCAATGGGACACATAGGTTCAAAGCAAGGGGGAGGATTGTGATGGCAGTTAAAGCCACTGGGTCTTTCACTGAAATAAATTTTTTAATTTTAGTATTCAGCATGTTTTTCAATCACACCTCATATGCCTCATGTGTCTATGTGTGTCTGTGTGCTGCTATTTTATTTAACCCTCAGAATAGCCCTATGAGGAGGGCACCAGGCTCAGCATACTGGTGACAAAACTGACTCACGGTTCTGGCAACCTTGCCAGAGATCCCACACATAGCACATAGTGAAGCTGATCTCATGCTGCATCTATTTAAATTAAAATAGAACATGTCTAGGGCAAAGAGCAAGGTAGTCAAAGCCTAGACTGTAGAATACTCAGAAAGCTCACTCATGGGAGTGCCGGGGCCAGTTTGATCTGTGTCCATCTTCAGAAAACCAAGTGGAAAAGGAAGTTCAGAGGAGCAAGGGTGGCTCCCCCACCCATGCGCACTGGCTCAGCACTGGAGAAGTAAGGCGCTCCCCCTCTGCTTCCTTTCAGCTCTTCGTGAGAGAACCTGAAAAGAGGCTGGGAGTGAGGGGAGATATCCGCCAACATCCTTTGTTTCGGGAACTCAACTGGGAAGAACTTGAGAGAAAGGAGATTGATCCACCTTTCAGGCCCAAAGTGGTAAGGCCCACCCGCCGGGCGGTTTGCTTTCAGCTCTTCTCCCCTTACTCATAGGCTGGGTCTCAGCCAGGTAGGGGCAACCCTTTCCCCTTAGCCCTTCCCCCAGCTCTGACCCCTCCCCCAGCTCCACCCTCAGGCAAGGTTGTGCTTCCTCAACACCAGCCTTTTGTTGGGTAGGGGTAAGAAAGGGCTCTTCTTGGTGCAAAATTTAACCTCTGTAGTCGAATGCCCCTGCATGAAGAATGGACAGCTGGGTATACTTAGGTTGGATACGTATTTGTGAGCAGTAGGTGGCTGTCAGGTGAAAAGGGATTTTGCATATGACACACACATATTGGGGTCTGGGTGACCCAAACTTGTCCATGAATTCTGTATGCTGTGTAAGGAATTTGGGACCATTTTTTCCATATGTATTCAGATTTACTTAACATTTGTGACAGGTGCACAAAACTACATTCTCTCATAGGGTTCCTCAGTTTCAGGATGATAAAAGCAGTGTTTAGAAAAAGATAGATCTGCAAATTCCCATAGGTACACATGCTAGCAGAAGCCCCCAACCCACGTCAGAAAGAGCAGAAAGGCCTAACTCACACAAGGGATGGGCCCCTGGAAAGTGAAGACAAAAACGTAGACAAATTAAGATGAAGAACATTCTGGAGATGGAGGGTAGCAATGGTTACACATGAACATACTTAATGCCACTGAACTGTGTACTTAAAAATAGTTAAATGGTAAATTTTATGTTACCTATAATACAAGCTAGAAAAGTAATCTTTTCAGCAAAGCAAAGTGGTAGATTTGCTGGCTTCAGTAGTTCCTGGTGGTTTCTTGAAATGTGATAATAACTACCTGGCTAGGAATGTCTCTACCATTACTTTGCTGGAAAGAGGATGGGGCTCATGGATATCACATAGAGGTTTCATCTACAAAACAGCCCCAGCTGTTGGCTGTGATTGTGAATGGCTGAAAAACGCAAATGTGCCTTGTTTCCAAGGTTAGAATAGTTGTTCTCAGCATCCGTCCCAAGCACTGGACATGTTCAATAGGTTGGCCTTTAGCACTCTGGTTAGTTGTGACAATATCATACTTAATACAAGGCTAATCATTTGTCATAGAACAAATTTTTGTCATGTTTTAGCTTGATTCATGCCTGTCGTTCCACTGCAAATTAAAATTCACTGGATATTTTACACATAAAAATCAGAACTTTGACCTAAGCTTATCCTAAGAGACAATTACCAGTTCTGCCAGGAGAAAGGCATTTCCCTGGCCTGTGGTCCGAGCAGCTATGTATACACAAGGGCCACTGACCACTAACCTCACCAGCCCTCCAGCCCTCCTTGTGCCTGGGTGACTTCCTTTTTATCATGGTTAGTCTTCTCTTCCAGAGCTTCAATATGGACATCATGTGAAACAGTATTTATGAATAGGTGTTTGTTTTTACTTTGCTTTTCTTTCTCTTCTATTCTCTCTTCTCTTTTCTCTTTTCTTCTTCTTCTCCTCCTTCTTCTTCTCCTTTTTCTTTTTTTCCCTCTTCCTCACTCTGTTTGTTTTTCTCTTTCCCTTTCCCTTTCTCTCTCCCTCTCCCTCTTTCTCTCTTCTCTCTCTCTCCCCTACTCTGCATTTTGATAATGAGAATCAATGGCCCAGTGCTCCGAAAGGAGTTTCTTCCATTCTATGTTTTCTAGGGAAAATGATATGGAAAATATTTTCTATGGAAAATAAAATTAACAAGGTAGAGGAACCAACAATACCAAGGATGCCAATCAATGATCATGAACACTTAACCTCCTATGCACCTTCTTTTTCTCTTCCCCTCTCCTCCCACCCCCACTTTTGTTCTGTGTAGAATAAAAGGAAAGAGAGCAAATTTGGGCCTCTACACTTTTTCTAAGTTGCCAATTCTTCATATAAATTCTTAACTGGGAACATTAGATCTTAATGAAAGTATGCAGTGGAGATGCTCTATATGATTTTAATCATACTAGTAAGAAACTGATGATAGGACCATAGAGCTGTTCAGTACAAGCCATACCTGATCATCCAAGTATCAGTTCAGTATATACTCTGCAAATTCCAGGTTGTCATGCACAGATCATAGAAGGAGTAACTAAGGTTAAAATAATGGATTTAGTGGCTGATTGTCTTCCCTTTTTCTTCCCCTTAAACTCTGACCAAGAAATCGCCATACGACTGTAGCAATTTTGACAAGGAATTCCTGAACGAGAAACCCCGACTGTCTTTTGCTGATGGAGCACTGATCAACAGCATGGACCAGAACATGTTTAGGAACTTTTCTTTTGTGAACCCAGGAATGGAGGGACTCATCTCCTGAAGCCCACCTCTCTAGAAACTTGAAGGAATTTGCATCCTCTCCAGGAACTGGTTCAAGCAACACTCCTTGGGTCCCTTTTCAAGTTGGGAAAGAAAAGAAACACTCAACAATAAAGGCTGAGACCTTTTAGCTCCTCACGTGACTTTTTATCTGTAGCAGAAACCAACTCTACTTCACTAAAGACAACGCCCTCTAGCTCATCTCCTGATCTTTCACAACCATCCTTGAAGTTAGGTCATTACTAACCCTAATTATTAACTTGAAAAGTGGCTCTCCACACTCTGAAGGATTTGAAACTTCATACTTCTCCAAATTATAGCTCTTCCCTTGGGCACCAACTGCTGATCGATGAAATACCTGATAGCCAAGGCACAAAGAGAACAAACTCCTCAAGTCTGAAACAGCCCATTGCCTGGATCCGACTCAGCCACAGACAAATTATCACTAATCCATTTCTTCCCGCACATATCTGTGGATGTGTAAGTGGACTAGGAGGAAGCCCTGAATAATTTTTTATGGTTTTCTTTACAATAAACCTAGCTTGTAACTTGAGATTTACAAATCAATTCATTCTGATTAGCCATGAAGTTTACAGGGAAAGAGGAAAATGGAAAGAGCTCATGTCACAGATAGGGAGGGTCAACTAGAATACTTTTGCTGGTCATCTTGTCAATGGAGAAATTAAGTTCAGAGTCCAGCAAAGATAGTATCATTTTGCTCCCGCTAATAAAACCTGTCTGCCCATCTATTCTCAGTTGATTTCGATAGCAGTGCAGTCATTCATTACTATCCTCACTAGAAAAGACGTTACTATCCTGACAAGAAAAGAAATGCAGTGCATAATTCCTCGAAGAGAAAAGAAAACCAATCCCTTATCATCCCTTACTGGTGATTTGATGGCTCGTCTCTCTTTAGGCATCATTCAAAATAAACGACCCCTGCATGCTATTTGCAGTAGCCAATCTTGGGTAATTAGAGTTCCAGCTATACATTTTAAAGTATTTGTGCTGTTTGTATATTTTGATAAATGTTGTGACAATGACAAAGAGATGAATGTGTCAAAATAGAATAAAAGAAGAAAGATGCCTCTTCATAGTTTAATTCCTTACATGCCTCCCCAAGAACTTGCTTTGTCATGCTGATCCCCAAAATGTAGCTAGCATTGCTGTTCTGCAACTTGGAAATAAAAATAAACCCCCAAGTGGGCAAGAAATTCAGATAACCCTTAATTACTGTTCTAGTCCTCTGTCTGCTCTCCATTTCTTAAGGGGGGGGATCTATCTGCCTTCTCCGCTGCCCTCCACCCCCAACCCCACCCCTCAAACCTCTGCTGGTCCCGCCTCTTCCAGGGCTCCCTTGTCCTCATTCCTCATCCCCCCCTCTGCAGCTCTGTGTACAGGAAGCATGCTGCCTTTGAACTCAGCCCCTGGGATCCCTAGACAGGGCATTTTCCTGTGTCGGCTCTTCCACCTCTCCTTGCTCCCCTGCTGGCTCCTTTCCTTCCTTCTGTCTCAAATCCCTGAGAGGACAACCTTTCTTTCCCTTTCCTTCTGCTTCGTGTTTTCCTTCCCCTCTGTCTTCAACAACCGCTCATACTCTGGTTTCTCTTCAGATCGCATAAATCTTTCGCGTTTTTCAAGGACCACTCCATGCTGATCACCCACATTCATGCTTCCAGCTCTAGCCTATCTACCAGACTGCAAGTAGACTGTGTTAACCCACTGTGCCCCGAATGCACTCTTGGCTCTTTCTCATGATCACGGTCTCTCTTGCATTTCCTATTTCTGCTCATGGCCCCACCAGAGCCCCCTTCATCTGGACTCACAATGACTCATTATCAACCATTCCCTCTGGCCCTCTAACCTGCCTGGGTTTTTTTTTTTTCTTTACCAAATCCTTATGATTCTGTTACTGCAGTCTCCCCCTGAAATACATACTCAGCTCAACATTGTATACTGCTAATCATGACGAAATTGAGAGCCTCTGCATCAGCTTCTCCATCACAAATCTCTCTCCATCTTAATTCTTATATACACCTATATTGTCTTTGCAAATGAAAGTTTTTAATCATATCACACCCAAGCTCAAAAGGCCAAGTAATCTTCATTCACTAAGATCATGCACTCAAGATCACCATTTCTGTCCCCAGACCCCCTCCCTGCCTTGACCCTCATTGCGACCTTTCATTAATCGTGTGCTCCATGCCATGTGTATTTCTCAGCTCTGCCTGGAAGCACCCATCCTTGCCTGCCTCTGAGCCTCCCTGATGCTAATGTTTTCGTCTGGAAGGTCTCCCCCCCAACACATGTTCAGGGTTGAAAAGTCTGTTTGTCCTTTGTGTGCAGTTCAAAGTTCAGGTCTGCCATGAAATAGCTCCCTGTCCTGGCTGATTTCCACCCAAGCTGGTATCCCCCCCTCTGGCTCCATACTACTGCATCCCTTTACCTCCCTCATGGCACTCACTGTTTTCCAGTAAGCTATATCATCCCTGCAGACAGGATCTGTGTCCAGTTCTCCTTCGTACTCCCCACATTTCCTTGTTCTATTATTGCTCAAGAGGAACTGTCAGGTGAACGAGTAAATAAATGAATGATCTGTGGTGTGGTTAGAATGTGCCCCCTAATGCTCACACATTAGAAACTTCATCCTCAGTAGAGAAATGTTGGGAGGTGGGGCCTAAGAAGAGGTAAGTATATCTTGAGGGCCCTGCCTTCATGAATGGACTAGTGTCATTACTGTGGGAATGCATTAGTTATCACTGGTGTGGGTTGTTACAAAACCAAACGTGGCCTACTCTTGCTGTTCTGCCATGGGACTATATACCCTGAAATCACTCACCAGATACTTTTGGACTCCTCAGCCACCAGAACCATGAGCCATATAAATCTCTATAAATTATCCAGTCTCTGGTATTCTGCCATAGTAGCAAAAAAATAGACTAAGACACACTGCATAGTGGGTTGAATCTTGGCCCCTCAAAAATGTACCTGCCTGGAACCTGTGCATGTGACCTTATTTGAGATGGGGTCTTTACATATATAATTAAGAAACTTAAAATGAAATCATCCTGGATTATATGGATAGGCCTTAAACCCAATCTAGTGTGTCCTTTGAAGAAAAAGGAAGGAGGAGACTTGAGATAGACACAGAAGAGCAGAAGTCTTTGTAAAGACAGAAGCAGAAATAAGAGTGATGTGTCTACAAGCGTAGGAACACCTGAAGTTAGAAGTTGAAGTAGGCAAGGAAAGATCCTACCCTAGAGACTCTGGAGCGAACATGGCCCTGCCAACACTTTAATTCCAGACTCCTTACCTTTCTGGATGATATTTCTCACCTGTAAAATAGAGCCCTCAGTTCATACCATGGAACTCATTGTCCATACCAAACAGTCTGCTGTTCATATCATACTGTATTGTTTGGGTTGTTTTCCATAAGAGATACTATATGGAAAACGCTCAGCATAGGGGGAAAACTTAGTGCATGTTTCCTAAATTAGAGAGTTATTGTGATATTCTGGGGTTGGTCATGAGCCTACTAAAGGTAGGGGAGGGGAGGAGAAGGAGGAAGAGGGAAGGGAGACAAGGGGAGGGGAAAGAAAAGATATGGATGTGATAGGATGAATAGATGGATGGAAGATAAATAGATAGATAGACAGATGATAGAATTTAAGATAGTCTAGTGTGTCTTTTATAGTCAAATCAGTAACAAGAGAAATCAATCTCAACAGTCTCTGCTGGATCATTTAGAACCAGCTTCTGGTTATTAACTGAGGTGCTGTGACTGGCCATGCCTAACACACTGAGAATGTGGATGATAAAATATTGTACCAATGAAAATTTATAAAGTTCATAACTAAGCTATAATTCTGTAAGAGATTATCCTCATTTTTAGGAAATGTACACTAGGTATAAAGATTCATGATCTATGCTACTCAAACAGTTAAGAAAAGAAAAATGTTGATAACAAATTATGAAGCACAGGGCTTAAAATGTGAATGGGTGAAACCGGCATGGGCATGTTGCTGTTTTTTATGCTATTTTTATTTCCAAAATTTTTGCAAATTTAAAAGTATTTCCATATAAAAATCCTTAGCAAAAGCATTCTGTTTATCACACAGATTAACAGTAATAATGGAAGGTTTGCCACAAACGTTTCCTGGACTTTGTCCTCTGCACTGAAAGTGGCTATGATATGGTGAAAAGATCCCAGATCTAACACCAGGAAACATGGTTTTGCTGTTTGGAAAGGTCAGTTAAGACCTCTATACTATGGTTTACAGATTTATAAAGCACAAGGAGTAGGATCCACTTCAGAAGCGAGGATTTTTTTTTTTTTTTAAAGATAAAAGGAGGGAAACATTAACAGACATACAACATTTTACAACATATCACAAGCACAATACAGATAATACAGAGTTACAAACAAAGTGGTAGGGAATTAACAATGGTGGTTGTATTACATATTGATATCTTCAAAGTGGCTTCTCATGAAAACAGATATAGACATGCAATACTGGTCAACCAAAGACTCATTGACAGTTTCTTTCAGCATAGAAATAGAAGACAGAAGAACAACCATGTTATCTATCCTGTATATACATACATACAAGATTTCTCCTTCGTTCCCTTAGAAGCGAGGATTTTTAAATCAAAGAGAAATAAAGGTATTATGCAAACCCTAAAGTAGCATACAAATCTCTGGGGAGGTCACCACCATCTGTTCACTCTAAATTTCAGGACAGAACCTTGGGGACATCCTAAATGCTTCCCCTTCCTGTTCACCCCACACATGAATCCGTGAGTCTGTCAGGTTGCCTCGAACACGTGTGCACATCCGTCCTCATCCCTTCATCTCCACCACCACAGTCATGGCCCCACATCCCATTTCCAAGTGCCTCAGTCAGGACAAGAGCCACCCAACAAACTGCTCAGCTCCCTGGTCCATCCTTATGGCCACCCAAGACCTTCTTACAGCCAACCTGATGCGTGCTCTCCCTACTTCTCCTTCTTAGGGTCCTTTAAGCAAGGATTCTGACTGCTTTTTCCAGTGCTGAGGACTGAACCCAGAGCCTTTGCACTGTGCTACGGTATCACAGTATCAAATAGACCCAGGGCTTCTTGCAATCTCTTCCCTAAGTAGGTAATCCCAGGTTTTGTGGTTCCTCACTTTCCTCAGGACAAAAATACCAACTCCACAGCAAAACCAGGCTTCACATCCAGGCCCTGCCTTCCTCTCCAGGCGCATTTTCCACCCTTCTCCACTTGCTTTACTTTCTGGCATTTGCAATCGCAGTGTTGCACACTTCTCAGTTGTTAACATGAAGCTCCATGTGCCTGGAGTAATTCTGCCCTATTTCATCCTGACCAATTCCTAACTGCCCTGCAATGCTCAATCAAAACTACCTTGTTTGGGATGGATTTCCTGACCTTGTCTGGCCCAATTAGTGACTCATGATGCCTGCCTTCACATGCTTCCATGCACAGCCTCCCATACCCCTTCTTTCACTGAGCTGTGTCTCCTGCCTGACTCGGAACTCCTTGAGGATCCCTTTTCTGTATCCTCGGTTCCAGCACCAGGCTTAGTACATCACAGGTATGCAATAAACACATGGTGAATGTGCAGATAAAACAGTAAGTACTCTAGAAGTACCATTATCAAGTTGCTATTTCTCTTCCTTTTCCCCAAAATGGCCCACTGTCAATAATCAGTGGCATATAGACAAGAGCAATATAACTAGAATGCTGAAGGGACTTAACCTTCCCTCTTAGCCATTCACATTGGTCTTTTTGTCCATTGAGTTCTTTTCCCCCAGCAGTTAGGACAAGTATCATCTAGACTAAGCCTCCTGATTCTCTTCACAGGCTCTGACAGAGATGATCCTTAGAAGCCCCCCAAAAATGTAGGGAACTCAAAAATCAGGGAAGATGATTATTTGGTGGCTTAGGAAATACCCACTGCCTAGATTTAAGAGGTGGATATTGTAAAATATGAAGCAAATCAGAATCTCTGGTCTGCAAATTGTAAGGTACTGGAAATGTCAACAGACTCCATAAATCCAAAGACAGATTCACACATGGGAACATTCAGCCTTCATGAAAGCAAAGCAGCAGTCTTTGCAATTGGTTCATTATTCATTACCAAGAAGAAAGTGATCTTAACAGGAATAAAGGTGAAGTGGTCTGAGAACAGACAACAACAACAAAACTAGAAAGGAGCAAAGGGCATAATACTCAGCTAAATTTATAGAAGCTAAGAGCTAGAAAATACAATAGATTCACATGTTTTCTTTTCATATAAATGTAACCATGAAAAGATTAGAAATAGGCAATCTTACTTCCCAATAATTAGATGAACAAAGAGAACAAAACTTAACAAAACAATTACAAAGAGTCCTGGTAAATAGCAACATAATAAAAGGGAGGAATAAATTCAAGTATCCATTAATCACTGTACATGTCAATGAGTTCAATCTTTCTAATGAAAGAGTTTCAGGCTGGCTTGTAATAAAAGTCTGTCTCTATGCTACTTAAGAGTGGTAGGTGAAAAACAAGATGACAAGGAATGTTGATGATAAGTGAATAAGAAAATATATAGTAGGAAAATGTAAGAGAAAAGAAAAGGAAGGAAAAGAAGGTGGGAACAGAGAAGAAAAGATTAGGAAAATAAAGAAACTAGAGCCAGACAGTAAGTATTTAAAGGTGTAAAAAAAAAGAACTATTGAAAGGAGAAAGAGGCTCAGGATAAAAGTGGGCTCAGTTCCAAAAACAACACAGAGAAGTGCAGATTAACAGGTAAAGAGAAGGTGGGGTCAGGGTGTAGAAAATGACTAAGAGGAAACTACAGGGGGAAGGAGAGACCAAAAAGGATCTTCATGAACGCTGACCAAAGCAATCATCACCTAGGGATTGAATAGATTGAAAAGAAGGACCGAGAGACTTGCACCTGTGTCTAGCAACAGGCTGTTTTCTTGTTCCTCCATAGTCATGATTACCCAGGACTCCTCAATGGAGATGACGGTCTGGCCAGATGGAGAAGGCAGACCATGCCCCAAGCCCTCTCATTCCTGTTGGACTAACTGGTAGCATGGGTCTGAGCTCTGGGGCCTC